>NC_090236.1:10527500-10657500 GCF_024489055.1 Chanodichthys erythropterus
TGAGCTGTTTATGTGTGTTTGTAGTAACTGCTGCACTTCCTTTGCTTTTTCCCTTCATAACAGAAATATCTTGCAACATCTGGTTAAATGCAGATAAAATAGAGTCTAAATTTAAAGTTATGATCTGGTCACACTTTTATTTACATCTGTTTCAGTAGTAGGGAGTCTAGGGGCAATTGTGACAGACAAAATTTTGTCATTCACAAATAATCATGTCAATTTTCCAGCTAACAAAAATATGTTCTAAAATCATTTTGCTAATGTTCCCATATTAAGTTATGAAAATGTTATTTCTGAATGTTCTCTCTACTTTCAAAATGTTTTTTAAGAGTTATATTTTTTTTCTTGGTTTATATAATGTATAATAATATTATATAATAATTATATAAATAATATTTAGTGAACATTCAATTTAATAGTTTTGCAAAAATGATGGGAACTAAACTTTTGAATTCAGGAACGATTAGTAACTGATTTTGAGATATAAAATAATTTGCATATCCAATATTTACTTGTATGTTGCTGGCTATAAGTTAAAGAAAGTTTTAGCCTTTGAGCTGGTGTTCACCACAAACCTTATTTCAGATATTTAACCAAAATCCCATTCAAAAACCCATTGACTTATGGACTGTTGTGAACAACAGCTAAGATGGCATTCCAGGGACCAGTTTACGACAGTTTCACAGCTTTTTTTACCAGTTCTCTAACTGATGGTGTGTAAGAAGAATGAACATAAACAAATGTTCAGCAACATCAGATAAGATGTTGGGACAACAACCAGACACCTCTTCCAGAGCAGGAAGGGGGACCTTCTGCACCCACCAAAACCAAGGAGAGGACTTCTCATTGGACGACACATTGACTCTAACCACCAAACTCATTCCTAAGGTTTAGGCAAGGACTGCCATAAAAATTCATTCAGAGCCCCCTGGATGGAGCAGTTGTGACTGAAATAAAGAGAGACCACAGTGATCTATCTAAATCCATTCATACCTATGTTTGGAGACCTTAATTTGATCTAAACTGCATCACATCCACTCCATCTTCATGCAAAGCACAGTTTATATTAATGGTTACTGACTGTTAAAACAGCAGGTCATGGGGCGGACCTGTTAACAAATAAACAAATGCATGGACGATGATTTAATCATTTCATAACGTGTTTGGTGTCTATCTGTTCCCTACGATGCCTTTAATAATTTGAAAGAGGTTTGGTAAAGAAATAATGCATGGGTAAAATGTTAAAAACACTATTTTAACACTGTACTTTATGCTATGCAAATGAGTTCCACAGGGTGGGCGACACTGGGGCTATAGGTGCGGTCACACTGCACTTTTCGTTCCATTGACTTCCATTCAAACGCATGCAAATGTGTCAGACCAACCCGATCTCACAGCAATTCGTACGTATTTTACGAGGTGGCTAAATCGTATGAATTCATACGACCTCACTCGTACTAATTCATACGTTTTTTGCTAAATCGTATGTATTTTACGAGTTGACAAATTCGTATGAAATCATACGAATGACCTACCCCAAACCCCGCCCCTAAACCTAACCGCCACTGGGGTTTAGACAAATCGTACGAATTCGCACGAGTGACGTCGTATGAATTTATACGAAATAGCCACCTCGTAGAATAAGTACGAATTGGTCGTGAGATAGCGTTGGTCAGACCGGAAACGCAAGCTTGTGCGGAAAATTTTGCATTTCGCATTTCGCTGCGTTCCAAAGTTCAAATTTGGTGAACTCTGACCTGCGAATTCGCATCACGTGAAGACGTGCGACCAGTAGAAGATCGATTCGTCACGGCATGACCTCTTGGTTGAATTAAAAGAATTATATTTTTGCAGTAAAGTCGAGTAGGTTCTGTATTTTTACATTTTAAATGTATTACTTTAAGTTATATGTTGAATTCATGTTTATAAAAAAGACGCTGTAGACCGTGATGTCATATCACGACCGTTACAGCATCTGAAGAAATTTCGCACGTTCAAAGTGACCGCGGCTTATTTCAGATAACAGTAGCCAATCACACTCCAGGATTGGCAAGGTGCCGCATTTCAATCTCCTCCTCATCAGAAAGGGATAAATATGTCCCCCAGGTAGACACACCCTTGTTCTGCATTTCCAGCTCGACAGACACTGCATGTCCTGATTGTCTGACCTGACGAGGAAAGAGATTACAAGATGGTTAAGGTGAAGCTTTCGCGAGCAAAACCTTTTACATTGCTTCCAGCTGCACTCTAGCTGCAAACACAGCCCCAGCATGGAGGGACTTCATTCTGACCCTTACGGCTCTGCATCACAGACATTGCCTGTACCACACGGCTCCTCAGCGACGCAGCCATCCTGCAAAGAAACCTGTGACGATTCATCTGACCCAGCTGCCCAGTCCAAAGGACCCTCTTGGCGCAACCGAAGTTCAGCATCCTCCAGCCCAGCGTGGCAGGACTACTGGATCGCAACTCCACGCCCTCCCACTGCACGCAGCCTGCATCATCAGTGGAAGACGTCTCTGCTACCGGACTGATCACCCGACTGTGTGGAGCGTAAATATAAACTTACCAAACCTCTTTTTCTAGAGACCTTGGCAGTAGTTTCTACATGCAGCATATGTTTTTCTAACCTGCTTAGATAACAGTTACTTGAGGTCAGCTTGTTACAAATAGGGATATTATTTGTTGAATGGTAAATAAGCAATTATTTATCGCCATTTTACCAGAGCCATTAGGTGGCTTCCATAAGAAGCATTCCCATACGATTCTCTTCCATTCTACATTCAGTTCAACAGCATTGCCTTTATCCATTCTGTGTTCACTTCATTTATGTGTTTCTTTGATTTAATTCAGTATTCTCCTTTGATTATTATTTTACTATCTTTTAGAAGTGTATATTCACATCTAAATTAATCATTGTGGTATTTACTCTTGCATGTCTATTGTTAATAAATTTCATTGATTTTATTATAACTGTGTCTTCCTTGTGTTGATGATCAAAGACTCCACTAGTTGACCAGACTCTCACAAATCCTTCAGATAACCCAGTTGACCGACTCCCTCCATTTTATATTAATTCTGAATTATTGAACAGCTCTTTTGGAGTGTTCTTAAATTGTTAAGATAATATTCTTAACTGGTGCCCCGTATTACAAAAGGGGGAGACACTCATAACCATACCTTAAGTGACACGTGATCAAAAATCACTACATCACCGGTGAATGGAGAAAAAATGGAACCAGAAGTGCTAAAATGCTATCTCGTTTCCACATTTTGCCCTAAAAGTGATGTCACACCCGCACCACTGATGAATACTGTTAAAAACCAAGTCACTTTAATGGTGCCTAAAACCTAGAGTTGGCACAAAATAATCTGAAACATACACAACTATCCACTTCAACTGGCTTACCTAGGCCCCAAATTCTGGAACCGGAAGTTGAGGTTATCAACTTACTCTGACTAAACTTACCCAGGTAAGTCAGATAACCTGCTTTCTGGAACATGCTCAAATTTTCCCGCAGAAATCCACCAGGTCGCTCTTATTATAAAACATTATTACAAGCTTACCGTTGAATTCAAGCTAAGATAAGGAGAGCGTTTGGAATACTGGCTGGCTATGTACTTGCTTAAAAATTGATTTTGGCTAATTTTTAACCAAAAAAAGTTACAGACTGCAGCTTTAATATATTTTATTTTTTTACTTACTGCAAATAAATATATGACCCTATATGCTTTATTGATACAGTTAACACATTTTAATAAAAAATAAATGTTATCATTACAAAATGATAAACTACGGAAGCCCTGAACCGCATGGTTAAAAAAAAAAAAAAAAAAAAAACTTGGTGGGGAGGAAAAAAAAACGAAAACTTATCTCGTTATTATGACATAATATCTTGTTATTTCAAGATATTAACTTATTTGAAATAATGAGATATTATGTCGTTATAACAAGATACGTTTTCAGGGTTTTTTTCTCTCCCCACCAAGTTTTTTTTTTTTTTTACCATGCGGTTCAGGGCTTCCGTACATATTTGTCACTTATGATGTTTGCAACATTTACAATCAAACACCACAGCACCATTGTGAATAAATATGATGATTCAAGCAACCACAGAGCATGACTGCAGGAGTGAGATTATGGACAATATTTATACATTTTGTTTTTAAACTGTAAAACATAATGGTCAACACATATATCAGAACAAAACAATTCACTATTGCCATCTTTTACTTCAAAACAATATGTGTATGTAATGCAAATAGTCCTATAAACTATAAATTGACTAATTTTCCGATTAGATGTTTTTCTCCCTTTTGTGTGGGATGCTGTCATAATTCACAGAAGACAAGAGGATGTTGATGTCAGATTATACTACAGAAGAAACACAATCATGTCAGCGGTGAAGATCTCTGAATTCTGATGACATGACTCATGACTCTTTCACAACCAACAAACGCAATTCATTCTATTGAATCAATGGCTGAAGAGATGCACTTCCTCTTTAAATAAAGAATGTTATGAAACAGTTTCAAGTTACGTGTCACCTTGCAGCAACATCCCAACATATAGGCTCCCAGTATCTTATTTGTTATTAAAGAGCTATTAACAAACCACTGTGAATGGAATAATCTGAACAGAAAAGGAAGCACACCCCAACCCTAAACCTACCCTTAGTGATTTATAGTGCATATACACATTATGAGCTCAAGTGTTCCCTGGGATCAAACCCCCTTCACGGGCCTGGCCCTCCATCCCGCCCCCAAAATTGGGTTCTTAAATCTCTCTGCCAGTGGATAACATTACAATTGTGCCTTTAAAGGGATAGTTCACCCAAAAATGAAAATTTGATGTTTATCTGCTTACCCCCAGTGCATCTGAGATGTAGGTGACATTTTTTCTTCAGTCGATCACAAACTGCAACCGCTGCCGTCTGTCAGTCAAATAATGGCGGTTGATGGGAACTTCATCTATAAGAGTGAATAAACTCCTTTAGTGATGTCTGATTGCGCTCTGTCAACGGCAGTGATGTCTGACACTCATTGAAGTATATGCGCGAGACATCACTGCCGTTGTCAGAGCGCGATCAGACATCACTAAAGGAGTCATGAACGGAGTTGGACATAGTGGTGTATTAGAGGTAAAAAATTATATAAATACTTTTCGGTTTCTCTCACAAACCAATCGTTTCGTGTCTTAGGACATTAATGTGTCGTCACGAGCCGCAAGGTTTCATTTGGATTTGTCTAAGCAAGGTTTATTCACTCTTATAGATGAAGTTCCCATCAACCGCCATTATTTGAATGACAGAGGGCAGCGGTTGCAGTTAAAAATCATAATTTGTGATCGACTGAAGAAAAAATTTCACCTACATCTTGGATGTGCTGGGGGTAAGCTGATAAACATAAAATTTTCATTTTTGGGTGAACTATCCCTTTAATGTTAATTTATGTAGGCTAACTTGAAATATTAACAATTTAATAGTATATATGTAGAAATTAACATCAGTCTAGATTAATAAATGCATGTTATTCTGTATGAAGCATTAATAATGTTACCAAATTGAAACCTTACTGAACGCCCATCAAAAATAAATACAAATATTTATTTGTTTATTTTATTCATATGTGAACCCCATATAGTGTCTACACACCCCTTAGCCGTTTAGTGAAAGACTTCTAAGGGCGTTTTACATATAAGACAACATGAGGACAGAACAAAGGAAGCTGATCAGTTGTAGGCTAAAACACAACGGCCACATACACAAAGGCAACATATTCTTCATTTCAATCGGGTTTTGGATGATTTAGGCGAGAATCAAATGTTGTGCTGTGTTTGAGAAAATTTATTCTTAGCTGTCCATCTAATGTGTTTTATGTGATATTTAAAATATATTAAACAGTTTAGTAGTAAACAGTAAAACTACTCAGATAAATTACTGTTAATTATGCATTTAAAAGATTATCATTTTCAGTTGGGTTGGCCCATATTTCACCTGAAATTGAATTCAAATGCCATACACCCGTGCATGTCACGTTATATCAGTAAATAGAAGAAGCTCCCGTTACACTGGTGTGTATGGTGTGAGAGGCTTGAAGCTTGAAATTAGTTAAGCGAGAAATAAGACAAAATATGCCAAACCTCTGAGGAATCACCTGAGGGGTGTTCCAGAAAGCAGGTTATCTGATGGGTAAGTTTAGTCAGTGTAAGTGGATAACCTCAACTTCCGGTTCCAAAACTTGGGGCCTAGGTAAGCCAGTTTAAGTGGATAGCTAGGTATGTTTCAGATTATGTTGTGCCAACTCTGGGTTTTAGGCACCATTAAAGTGTCTCGGCTTTTAGTGGTATTCATCGCCACAGAGTGGTGTGGGTGTGACCACTTTTAGGCCAAAATGCGGAAACGAGTTAGAATTTTAGCACTTCCGGTTTAATCGTTTAAATCGTCCGTAAGTCAAAGGGTTTTTGAATGGGATTTTGGTTAAATGGCTGAAATAAGGTATGTGGTGAACACAAGCTCAAAGGCCAAAACTTTCTTTGGCTTATAGCCAACAACATACAAGTAAATATTGGCTATGCAAATTATTTTATATCTCAAAATCAGTTACTAATTGTTTCATAAATCATATAACCAAGAAAAAAAAAATTAAGTCTTAAAAACATTTTGAAAGTTCATTCAAAAATAAAATTTTCATAACTTAATATGGGAACATTAGCAAAATGCGAATATATTTTAGAAAAGTGACGATTATTTGTGAACAACAAAATTTAGTTTGACCCCCAGACTCTCTACTACTGAAACAGATGTAAATAAAAGTGTGACCAGATCATAACTTGAAATTTAGACTCTATCTTAACTGCATTTAATCAGATGTTGCAATATATTCAGTGTGTAGGAGCCAGTGTTGTACGTGTATTGCGGGCTTTCACCAGGTGGTGGCAGTGTGGGCACAGAAGGTTTTTAAACAGGTGTTTTACACATAGAGGAAATAGACGATTGGGTCACTGTGCACTGAATTTTGGGCTGGCAAGAGTTGGCAAGCATCCAGATGGGAGGTGTTTGTGCGGAGAGCTGGAGTCTGTGAAACATGTAATTTTGGAGTGTGTAATTCACAGTGTTGCAAGAAGCCGTATGTTCTCTGAGCTGTTGGAGTCTGGAGTCCCATCTATTTCCTTGAAATTAATTCTTGAAAATAAGGACTTTGAGACCACAAAGATTGTTTTAAATTTTTTAATTCATGCTGGTCTTTACAAGAGGATTTAATATTTAAGTTGAAGTTCAACAGATGACCTGAGGAGGGCAGCAATACGCCTTTGAAGCGTCTAAGCTGCCGCAAATTTCACAAGAAGAAGAAGAAGAATAGAGGAAATAGACTTGGTGGAGGGGAACGCATGCAGTTTTTTTACCACACACACATACGGGCAGTGGAGGCCTCACGTTGGATGTCCTTTACCTATATCATTATCATTGTGTAATTTAACCATTTGCATTATATTTAATAAAGTAATCAAAAGATCAACTAAGAGAGAACTTTGAGTGTGCGTAAAGGATGCGTTGGATAACCAACCCATCAGCAGCTATTGGAGCTGCTGCCACAAAGTAAAAAAACTTTGTTCCCGTTTGTTTGCTGAGTGGCGTTGAATGGATTATACGTGGAGCGCTATTGGAGTGGATTTCGTATAAGGGTGGTTGACATATAAGCCTGAAATTTTTTTTTTTTTTTTAAACTTCAAATATTAGGCATAAAAAATATTGAGTTGTGTTTTACTGACTCTTGAATTTCCAAAAATAGTTGTGGTTTTTTAGATTTTGTATTGGAAATTGAATTTATTCACCAATTTGTTGCATTTGTGCCTAAAATTGTCATATGGTGTGACATAAAAGTTATTCTATATAAAATGAACATGAGATATACTCTCCCTACGTAACTAACTTCACCATAAACCTTTATCATTACTATCTTCAGATTAAATTTTTTTTGGTGCAGATCCAATATATTTTGTATTATTTTTTAAACCATCATGCAAAGTAAGACATACCTCTACAGCCTTTCCATATATTTTAGATTAATTCTGACAAACTCTGTTATAAATCTAACAAAATGCCTGTGACTCTTGCTGATACTATTTCTCTTTTGCTCCATTGACTATTTTATGATTTATAACATAAAAGTAATTTTATTGTCACAATTCTGATTGTCACACTAAATGATATAGTGTCACACTATATGACGAACTGAAAAAAAAAGTGTATTTTATATGCATTCATCATTCAATTAATTCAATTAACATTAATAGAACTAAAAATCATGAAACTTACTATCATCATTTTAAAACTTTTAAGATTTTATTTATGAAATATGAGTAAATCAAACTCCATCTCATGTCAAGAAACTTCAACATGAACATTAGAGGACAGTGTGTGTGTTATAACTGTTAAACAGTAAAAAATATCAATTTACAATTAGCCGAATGTTTTAGATTGAAAATTCATAGACTATTATAGTATTAGTAAAAACGGATCCCCATGGGATAATAACAGATTCACATGGGATCTTTAAACATCAGTGGAAGCTGAAAAGGTATAAAGAGAAGAAACAAAGAGGAAAGCTCAAGGCATTCAGTGTGCACTCCCTTCCTCCTTCAAGAGATGAGAACATGATAGAGATGTGGAGAGACACATAAAAGATACAGAAAAGAAAAAAGAATTGTATTGAGTCTTTCCCTGTATTTTTGTGTCCTCTCTTTACTTGACATTTCTGCCTGACACAAACAAAAAATTGCATCTTTTAATATGCAAAGTATGGCAAACATGGTGAAACGTTTAAATTAAGTATACATTTGAAAAGCAACACATTAAAGGGTTAGTTCACCCAAAAATGAAAATAATGTCATTAATTACTCACCCTCATGTCGTTCCACACCCGTAAGACCTTCATTCATCTTCAGAACACAAATTAAGGTATTTTTGATGAAATCCAATGGCTCAGTGAGGCCTGCATTGCCAGCAAAGTCACCAAACCTCTCAAGATCCATAAAGGTACTCAAAACATATTTAAAACAGTTCATGTGACTACAGCGGTTCAATCTTAATGTTATGAAGCGACGAGAATACTTTTTATGTGACAAAAATAACAAAATAAAGACTTTTCTCCTTGAGTGAACTCCATGGCCGCCTTCGGCCCCTGACCCTCCATGGCCGCCTTCGGCCCCTGACCCTCCATGGCCGCCTTCGGCCCCTGACCCGCCATGGCCGCCTTCGGCCCCTGACCCGCCATGGCTTTTGAGCCCGACCTGGAGATCTCCACTCCAGTCTGCTCTTCCCCCTGCTCCGGCTTGAGGTCTCCAGGGCACCCACCCCCCTCCCGGTTGTTACATCTACGGCGCGAGGACGCGCCTACCGGGAGGGGGAGGCACTGTCACGGATCCCTTGTTCCCCTGGACTCCATTTCCCAAGATCCTCCTGTTCTCCACACCTGCACTCACTTCCCTTGTCAGCTCCTCATCATCACGGATCACCTGCACCTGGACTCTATCATCTGCACTCCCTTTATAATGCACTCACTCCCTGCACTCCTTGTCCGTTCTCTGTTTATGTTAAGTGTATGTTTGGTTACTCCTTGCCCGTGTTCATTAAAGTATTGTCTATAGTTGTGGAAATCCGTATCTGCCTCGTCTCTCTACACCACCATACCGTAACAATCATAAAGAATATGGGCCGATTTGACCAATCATATGAATGTTTTGGTGCTGCATTCAAGCATGTGCCATAAACCACTACACACAAACTCAAAAAGGAGATATCAAGCCGAAATATCGCTCTCCGCTTGTTAAAGAAAAAAAAAAAAAAAAAAAGATTTTTTTTTAACAGGTAGACTACAACTCACCTCCAAATAGCAGCACTTTTCCTCCGGTTCTTTCAGGATCGCGTAGGCCATTAAATTCCAGCCGGTTTTCCCCAACATGGTCATTCTATGATGTCACTTGAATGAACTGGTAAGAATTCCCAATATTGAGCGACGTATTGCGCTTTCAGTGTTTTATTAAATAAATTATACATTGCAACAATAGAGTGCCCCAAGGATGACGCGTTTTTGTAGGCCAACCCGGAAGTTAGCGGCGCTGAAAAAAACCTGAAAACTTTTAACCACTCTTCTAGCCATCTTGTAGCAGAACTTCACTTGTGTTAGCATCCCATTGACTCCCATTCATTTTGGCGTCACTTTGACAGCGAATAACTTTACATCTGAGGCGTTTAAAGACTCCATTTGTCCATTATTTATTTCTAAAGATACACAACAATGTATAAAGGGCTCCATTACCTTCTATGTTACGTTATGGCCCCATAGAAACAGTTTTTGTAAAAATAGGCTAACGATTGCGTCATAACCACTCGACTCTCTGTCGCACAGCAGAGAAATTACCGTACAGACAGGAGGAGAAGCTTGCAGGCAATAGTATGCATTAACTTAATATGGCGTACTGGCGTTACATTTTAAAATACTTTTCTTTTACTGTCTATGGACTGAGCGAGGGATTGATTCAGACGAGTACCATGACGTCAGCAGCTCTGATTGGCTGAAGGCCTGATTGGTCACAGACCAAGTTGAAGAGACAGTGATTCCGTTAATTCTCAAGTTTAACATATGTTTTTCGTATGTAACGTTACTTGTGCTGGTGTGTTGTTTAATATAGATTTGTGTGTACGATTGTAAATGAATTTGCCAGTGTAAACTTAATAAATATTTACACATATTATAGGCTACACTGCATATATTAAATGGGCTTTTAGTCATACTGAAATAAATAAGCACAAGTAATATAATAAATTCCAGGGATGAATAAGTAAGCTTATACTCAAATTTAATCTTAGATACACTACAACTTCAGGATATTAAATAATGTATTTTTAAATATACTTTCAGTGCATTGATACAATGATCATTTTCAGTACACAGTTCAAATACACTTTTAAAAAATAAAATAAACATACACTTCAAGTATATTTTTCTAAAATATAATAAATATAAAATTTTCTAAAATAAATTAGAAAATATACTAAAGTACAATTATTTTAAAGTGTGTTAAAAGTTGTATTGTGAAAATATGGTACTGATATACTTTTTATGTATTTAAAGATAGTACATTTTGTTAGTATATTTGCAATGTACTGTAGAAAAAGGTAATATATTTAAAATACAATAAAGTATACTTTATTTTCACTAGGGAATGTCTAATTATCTGACTTCACACACATGTATTTAATAATATCTCTGTGTGTTCAGCTCCTGATGTGTCTGTGGTGAGCAGCAGTGTATCTGGACATGAAGGTGGTAATGTCAGTGTCCAGTGTTTCTACAGTTCTGGATATCAGGATAAACTCAAACAGTGGTGCAGATATAAAGATCAGAGCTGTTACACAGTGGGGAGGACTGACACATCCCAGAATTCATCAGTCCAGATCAGTGATGATGGGAGAAGATCCTTCACTGTGCTGATGACTGGACTGAGACTCAGTGATTCTGGATGGTTCTTCTGCTCTGCTGGAGAGGCAATGAACCCTGTTCATCTTTCTGTTGAGGCAAAAATAGGTACATTTTTTTTCTTCCAAAAATTAAATATTTTGCTACTACATATGAAATAGAACAACTAAAATTGCTTTGCTTTCTACTTGACAGTAAACGAGGCCACAGACAATCAGACAGACTCGTAAGAATTAAAACATTTCTGATTAAAATGAGCTTCCTCTCAGAATAATCTTCATTGCCCTGGTGAATTTTCTTTCTTTGTTCTGTTTTTGCAAAAGTGAAACAGGAATTTCAAAGAATAACAATACAACTAAATTCACTGAAGAAATACAAATGTAACCTCATCTGTAAAATAAAGCTTAAACTAATTATAAGACTGTTAGGCTGAAATACATTAACAAAGTTTAATAAAGGTCAGATCAAAGATCAGATTCCTTTTATTCAGCTGAATTACTTCCAGAACTCTTTCTGAGTGTTTTGAATGAACAGATTTGAAAGTGTTTTCTTATTTCCCACAGAAATAAAGAGCTTCTGACTGTGTGGCTTCCAGTTTCAGCTGCTCTTCTGCTGCTGTTGATTCTAGTCGGTGTTATTTTTACCTGGAGATGGAAACAGAGATCCAGTCAGTTTGACCTGCACTCCATTCTTAATTCTTTTAAAGTTTTTTTTTCATGCCCTGATATTTTATCATTTCAACAGCACAGATTCAATAGTATAAACTCTGTTTATGTCATTTGTTATTGTTTCCCATTTTAAAATAAAGAGCAAGATAAACACCAAATCATAGAGAGAAATGACAGCAGGACCAGTGACCCAGTAAGTCTTTTAATTTATGAGCATCTAGTAATGAAAATGTTCGTGAAGATCTTTGTATTTTTTTTTATTTACAATTGCATTATTGTGTATAAAACTGAGCTGTTTAGACAAAGATTTCAATAGTAGTTAAACGTTCCCTTTCAGAACATTCAGAAATATATATATATATATATATATATATATATATATATATATATATATATATATATATATATATATATATATATATATATTTAATAGGCAAAGTTGAATTAGAATAGAATAGAATTGATCCAAAGCGATTGATATGAGACTCTCTTTGTCTCCCTCTTCTGGTTTACACGGGTTAACAAATATCATTACATTAGTTTGGCCATGGAAACTGTTGTCCATTTAGTGAATTATGTTGATTTCTTGAAATCTTTTTCTTATTGTTTTGTGTGTTTGTGTGAAATGCAGATCTACTGTGAACCTGAAGATCCTGTGATATACAACATATATATAAATGATGAATGCTCAAATGTAAGTACACCAGACACACTACTGACATGAAAGTTCAGAGTATGACATATTAAGAGTAAGATTTGATGAACATGTTTAATTAGGATCCCATCAAAGATAAAACCTACAGTTCTATTAGTGATGCTCCTGTGAATGCAACAGTAAGTTTTACAGAAATATATTAATTCATGGATTTATTGTGATGCTGGCAGTATGTTAAAAATGATCTTGGTCTTCCAGAAGCCTCCAGCAGGGGCACTAATGTACAGCTTGGTGGGTCCACACTAACAGCAGTGAGAAGAACACAAGAACAGACACTTCTAACTGGACTGAGTGATTCTGGACGATTCTGCTGGAGAGACTCTGAACCCTGTTCAACTCACGGTCACATTAGTATTACAGTTTTTCTGCTGTACAGTACAGTTGTCTACAAATTGTACAATAACAATAACAAAACCGTTGAGTTGATTCTCAGTGAAATTGTCAAACTCTTCAAAACTTCTAAGCATTCTTTCATCTTGCGATCACATGCAAAATGGTCTGTTCATTTATCAAAATTTGTCAAACATTCATGTATATTCCATAGCACTACATTTATTTTGGCAGAAGTGTGTTCAAATTCACAGTTGAATGTCGTGGAAGAGCAATAATGTGTTAGAGGAAGACATAGAGATGGACAAGTAAAAATGAACAAGACACTGAATTTTACATAGAAGTTGACGTCAGATTATAGTACAGAAGAAACACAATCATGAGACTTTCACAACCAACAGACCAACAACCACCATTTTTTCTTTCTTTGACTCATAACAAGCAACCATAGGGTTTTGGGGGGTGGGGTGGGGTAGGATGTGAATCAATGGCTGAGGAGACGCACTTCCTCTTTAAATATAGAATGTCATGAAACAGTTTCAGGTTACGTGTCGCCTAGCAACAACCTACACATCTGAGCATATTATTTGTTAGTAAAGGAGCTACGTTCACAAACCACTGTGAACAGAATAATATGAACAGAAAAGGAAGCATACTGTATGCGTGATTTGGCATGGCAGCCAATTCGAATGGCCTTACATAATGTAGCAAAACAAAATTTTATTCTAACTCGGAATAGATATATATCACATAGACAGTGTGCAAAGAGCTCCCTTTATAATCATTAAAAGCTGTCAGTCATCTCAATTCATTGCGATCTCACAAAGCTCTGCTATAATCAATGAAGCGGACTGCACAATTGTTATAAAAATCAATCCTGTATTTGAGACATTGTAATTTCCTTTATGGTACTGTTTTCATTTAAATGCAAAATTCTTCTCATAAATTCTGATCTTAATTACACCTGTATCCGTGTTTAAGGACTAGCAGTAATATAATTGGATGAAAGGTCAATGTTTAAAGGGTTTTCTTATTTTTATCATTAGTTTCTGTTCTAGATACCCACATCTTTAATCTGCAAGCTATATTGGGTTGTGTAGTGTCATGTAGTTAAGTAGAGACTTACTAAAAACTACACATTTGTGTGTTTTTAGTAACACTTTACAGTAAAGGTCAACCATTAGCTGCATTAAGTATGATAAACTTAAAAGGTTCAACATTACAATTGTGCCTTTAATGTTAATTTATATAGGCTAACTTGAAATATTAACAATTTAATAGTATATATTTAGAAATTAACATCAATCTAGATTAATAAATGCATGTTATTCTGTATGAAGCATTAATAATGTTACCAAATTGAAACCTTACAGAACGTCCATCAAATAATAAATTATATTTATTTATTTATGTTTTATTTTATTCATATGTGAACCCTATATAGTCTACCCCTTAGCCGGGTGGTGAAAGACTTCTAAGGGCGTATTAAGACAACATGAGGATAGAACAAAAGAAGCTGACCAGTTAAACACAACAGCCACGTACACAAAGGCAACATATTCTACATTTCAATCGGGTTTTGAATGATTTAGGCGAGAATCAAATGTTGTGCTGTGTTTTAAATGGATTGTGTGCGCGTATTTCGACATTTGCAGTAAAAACTTGAAAAATAAATTCTCAGAAAATGCATTTAATACCAATATATTGAAACGTTTAACTGTTTATATACTCCAGTCCAGACATTGGAAAAATATCAGTCCACATGCGTTTTATATTTAATATGAGTGAAATAGACATGCATGCATGCGTGACACCAAAAATCCTTAACTTTTAGGTAGCAAAATATTTTTTAGTAGCTATATTCTGTCAATTACACTAAGGTTATTACATTGTCTGCTATATATTTGCTTCTTATTTATTAAATACGGGCAATTGATTGATAAAACATTGATCAAAATTAAGATACAATTTATACAAAACGAATATCTTTTAAAAAGAGTTTTCTATAAAACAAAACTTAATGAAGTCGTCAAAATCATGTTTTACCAAAAACAGTGCCGTTGCTAGGAGGGCGCCTCTGCCTTTCAGCGCCTATGCCTCGCGAGTGGATGGAAGACGCCTAGAAATGATATACCTTTAGTGGTAGTATACCTTTAGTTAAGTTATACCTTAAGAGTCTTCGTAGCGCGCTAAGAGACAATGTTATCGGGAAACGCAGCCCAGGTATGATGCGTTTCATGCGTAATGGAGATTCCAAAGCGCTCTTCTTTGGTCAGAACCAAAGAGAGCGATCGCGGATAGGTCTGTCCTGCACCTAAACTTTTAACAATGCAACAAAATATTTAAAGAGCATCAAGCTATTAAAATCTATATTATGGGTACGCACAGATAATATAACAGTAAGCTATATTAGTCAATATTTTTTATTAGGTTAAGCAGGGGCCACACTGAGCTGTGCGTAACGCCCACAGACGTGAAGTGAACGAGACAGAGGCTCCTGTGTCTGAAATGGTTAACTCTGTGGCGATGCATGTGCAAAACTAATCATACTAATTTAACTAATCATAAAGTCAATCAGGATACATAACACAGCATACTATTTTTACTCATAATATAATATTGAAATTGAACATTTGTTTGTAATATTCTAAGAACATTAACATTAATTCATCAAACATGACATTGCAAGAATGTTGTTCTAATGGCATTCATAAGTACAAATATAACATAAGGATGTTCTGAAAATGTTGTTCTCAAAACATTTTGACTGTTTTCAAAGTTTTCTTTTTACACTGTGAGAATGTAGCTTATAAAGTGCACGACGAAGGAACTGGTGGTAAACAAACAGTCTTTAATGAATGACGAACACAGAGAGTAATAATAATAATAATTAATAATAATAATAATAATAATAATAATGCATTTTATATATAATAGCACCTTTCATAACACCCAAGTGTCACGGTTCGCAGATGCATTGTTTCCTTCTTGTCGCGTGCTCTGTGTTATGACCGCAGTGGGTGTGTTTGTGTTTGTGTGCGAGTGTGTTTGTGGGTGTGCCCAGGCCACGTGGGTGATCAGTGGACCCAGCTGCCACTCATCACTCTCCCCACCTGCTGCTCATCACCTCAGTCTTTTTATACTCACCTCGTTCATCTCTCCTTTGTCAGATCGTTGTTTGGTGTCCTGTTCGTGGTTGTCTTGTCTGTTCCTGACCGGAGTCCCAGTTGTTCGTCGTCATTCTGTGGATTACTGTCTTCGTGCCTTGTCTACTGTCTGGAACCTGGAATCATCTCACCGCCACTCTTCAGTCACCACGTCACGTCACCAGCCGACCATCTCAGTCCCTGCGCCACCTGAAGCCTGCCCATTTTCATTGACTGTGTTTCTGTTACTGCTTGTTGTTGAATAAACGACGTTACTTGCATTTGCTTCCTGTAGTCAATCATGACAGAACGATCTGACCAAGGAGCGGAAGCAGCAAGCACTCAGCAGTCTTCACTGGAGGATTTCGTCAACAGCAGCATTCGTCGAATGGAGTCACAGGAGAGAAATCTCAACGAGACGGGAAGAGCCGTGCAGGCTCTCGTGGCGCAGGTATCCGAGCTCACCCAGCAAGTCCAGCTGCTTCGTGTTCCCGCTGCGCCGCCCACACCGGCCGTTTCCCCACCCACACCAGCGAGCGTCGCCGCTTCGGAGCCTCGTCTTCCAGTACCCGAAGCTTATTCAGGTGAACCAGGATTTTGTAGAGCTTTTCTGACACATTGTACCATGCACTTTGCTCTGCAGCCCCGCACTTTCAGCACCGAACAAAGCAGAGTGGCTTTCGTACTGACGCTTCTGACGGGGAAGGCGTCGCTCTGGGGAACGGCGGTGTGGGAGAACCAAGACCCCTGCTGTACCTCGTTCCAGTCACTCTCCGCAGAAATGAAGAGATTGTTCGACCGCTCAGTCGCGGGGAGAGAAGCCGCCAGACAGTTGGCGGAACTACGCCAAGGAGAGAAGTCGGTGTCTGATTATTCCATCGAATTTCGTACATTGGCGGCAGAGTGTCACTGGAACGAGGAGGCGCAGTGGGACATGTTCCTGCATGGGTTGGCTGACCGTGTTCAAAGGGAGATCTACGCGCTGGACCTTCCCACCACGTTTAATGGTCTCGTCGACCTGGCGCTCCGGGTGGATGCTCGGCTGACCAGGGCCGAGCGGAGAAGTCCAGTCCACAGGAGTGAGGAAATCCGGAGGTCCAGCGGCGGGGACACGGTCAGTCCTATTCAAGATCATGAGCCCATGCAGGTAGGTCGAGCTCGGCTTTCCCGGGAGGAGCGGGAGAGGCGGAGGTCCCAAGGACTTTGTTTATATTGTGGCAAGGCGGGACATTTCGCTTACAACTGCCCGTTAAAAGGGCAAGCCCGGCAGTAAGTTTGAGGCTACTGTCGGGTGGGATCTCCGCTGGAAAGTCCTCAACCACATCCACCCTCCTCCCGGTGAGATTGGGATGGTCACATCACCTTCACAACTGCAACGCACTTCTGGATTCCGGGGCAGAAGGTAACTTCATGGACCAATCTTTCGCCACCAAGTTCCACATTCCTTTCAGACCACTCACCGACAGAATCGCTGTTCACGCACTCAATGGACAGAGTCTTCCCACCATTTCTCACATCACTGAAGATATCACCCTGATCACCGCTGGCAACCATTCTGAACAGATTAAATTTTTTATTTTTGACTCCCCTCACACCCCCGTCGTCCTTGGTCATCCTTGGTTCACCAGACACAACCCCCGGGTAGACTGGGTCCAGAACTGCATTGTGGCCTGGAGTGAGGAGTGTCATAAGTCTTGTCTTGTCTCTGCTTGTTCGTCTGTTTCTGGTTCTGTCTTACAGGAGGAAGCAGTGGATCTGTCTACCGTGCCCGTTGAGTACCAGGACCTGAAGGAGGTGTTCAGTAAGTCCAGGGCTGCTTCTCTTCCTCAGCATCGTCCCTACGACTGTGCCATAGATCTAGTACCAGGGAGGTCTCCGCTTAAGGGCAAGTTATATTCACTTTCGGTTCCCGAAAGAGAGGCTATGGAGAAATATATTTCTGATTCACTAGCATCCGGGTTCATTCGCCATTCCTCTTCTCCAGCGGGGGCGGGGTTCTTTTTTGTGGGGAAGAAGGATGGTTCCCTGCGACCTTGTATTGATTACCGGGGGTTGAACAACATTACGGTAAAGAATACCTATCCTTTGCCGTTAATGTCTTCAGCCTTCGAGAGGTTGCAGGGAGCATCCGTCTTCACGAAATTGGATTTAAGAAATGCTTATCATTTGGTCCGCATCAGGGAGGGTGATGAATGGAAGACCGCCTTTAACACCCCTAGGGGGCACTTTGAATATTTGGTCATGCCGTTCGGGCTTTCCAACTCCCCAGCGGTCTTCCAGGCACTCGTCAATGACGTGCTGAGAGATATGGTCGATCAGTTCTTATATGTCTACCTGGACGACATATTGATTTTTCCTCATCTCTCCAGGAACACGTACAGCACGTTCGACGAGTGCTTCAGAGGTTGCTAGTGAATGGGCTTTTTGTCAAGGCGGAGAAATGCGTTTTTCATGCACAGTCTGTTCCTTTCCTAGGATACATCGTGTCGACTGAGGGAGTACGCATGGACCCTGAGAAGGTTAAGGCTGTGGTAGATTGGCCAAATCCAGATTCCCGTAAGGCCCTACAGAGGTTTCTGGGGTTCGCCAATTTTTACCGGCGTTTCATTCGCAACTTCAGCCAACTAGCCTCACCTCTGATCGCCTTGACCTCCCCCAAAACTACGTTCAGGTGGTCAGACGCAGCGGAAGCTGCGTTTGCCAAACTGAAGGCTCGCTTTGTTTCAGCCCCTATTCTCGTTGCCCCTGATCCATCACGGCAGTTTGTGGTGGAGGTCGACGCATCAGAGGTGGGGGTAGGTGCAGTGTTGTCCCAGCGTTCTTCCGCAGACGATAAGATGCATCCGGGCGCGTTTTTTTCACATCGCTTATCTCCCGCCGAAAGTAACTACGACATTGGTAATCGGGAGTTGCTGGCAGTCAAGTTAGCGTTGGAGGAATGGCGCCACTGGTTAGAGGGCTCTGGGGTACCCCTTTATCGTCTGGACCGATCATAAGAACCTAGAATACATCAGAACTGCCAAAAGATTGAACTCCAGGCAGGCTGGGTGGTCACTTTTTTTCGGACGTTTTGATTTTACTCTCTCGTACCGCCCGGGTTCCAAAAACATCAAACCCGACTCTTTGTCTCGTATTTTTGACCGTTCCGAACGCCCGTCTACTCCCGAGTGCATTTTTCCCGAGAGATTAGTTATCTCCACACTCACATGGGAGGTCGAATCGAGAGTCAAGTCGGCTCTAGAAGGGGTAACGCCTCCGCCCGAGTGCCCACCAAACCGATTATTTGTGCCGGAGGGATTACGGTCCATGGTCATTCAGTGGGGTCATTGTTCCAACGTGGCATGTCATCCAGGAGTCAGTCGAACTAAGTTTTTGGTTAAGCAACGATTCTGGTGGCCTCTCATGGCTCGTGACGTTCGCGATTTTGTCTTGGCTTGCTCAGTCTGCACGGTTGGTAAGACTTCCAATCGTGCCCCAGAGGGGTTACTTCAACTGCTGTCAGTCCCTTCGAGACCCTGGTCCCATATCTCGCTAGATTTTGTGACCGCCCTCCCACCCTCCCAAGGGAACACGGTTGTTTTAACCGTAGTGGACCGGTTCTCGAAGGCGGCTCATTTTATTCCCTTGCCCAAATTACCCTCAGCCAAGGAGACAGCGGTTACGGTCATTGATCACGTCTTTCGGATTCATGGCCTCCCGGTAGACGTGGTCTCTGACAGGGGTCCCCAATTCGTTTCCAAATTTTGGCAGGAATTCTGTAGATTGCTGGGGGCGACTGTTAGTCTGTCATCTGGGTTTCACCCCCAGAGCAATGGTCAGACTGAGAGAGCCAATCAGGATTTGGAGCGAACGTTGCGATGTATGGTTTCCAAGAATCCTTCCTCTTGGAGTCAGCAACTCTCAATGGTGGAGTACGCACACAATACTTTACCAGTGTCGTCCACGGGCCTATCCCCGTTTGAATGCAGTGTAGGTTACCAGCCACCTATTTTTCCCAGTCTGGAATCCGAGGTCGCGGTCCCCTCTGCCCACGCCTTTGTCCAGAGGTGCCACCGAACTTGGACGAGAGCCCGAGAGACTCTCCTCCAAGTGAGGGAACGCACCAAGGCCAAGGCCGATCGCCACCGGTCAAGGCCTCCGGTTTACGTCGTCGGTCAAAAAGTGTGGCTTTCTACCAAGGACATTCCTCTCCGATCCGTTTCTAAGAAGCTTGCTCCTAAATTTATTGGCCCGTTCACTGTCACCAAGATCATTAGTCCGGTGGCAGTCCGCCTTAAACTTCCTCCAGTGTACAGGAGGATTCATTCCGTCTTCCATGTCTCCAAAATTAAACCTGTTTTTCATTCTGAGATTAACCCGCCAGCCCCGGTTCCCCCACCGCCGCGTCTCGTAGATGGGGAGCCAGCTTATTCGGTAACTCGTATTCTGGACTCTAGGCGGAGGGGACGCGGATTTCAGTACTTGGTGGACTGGGAAGGTTACGGTCCGGAGGAGAGGAGTTGGGTTCCTGCCAGGGACATTCTGGATCACACCCTTATCGAGGATTACAATCGACAGGTAAGGGAGTCGGGGAATGCCAGGAGGCATTCCTAGGAGGAGGGGTACTGTCACGGTTCGCAGATGCATTGTTTCCTTCTTGTCGCGTGCTCTGTGTTATGACCGCAGTGGGTGTGTTTGTGTTTGTGTGCGAGTGTGTTTGTGGGTGTGCCCAGGCCACGTGGGTGATCAGTGGACCCAGCTGCCACTCATCACTCTCCCCACCTGCTGCTCATCACCTCAGTCTTTTTATACTCACCTCGTTCATCTCTCCTTTGTCAGATCGTTGTTTGGTGTCCTGTTCGTGGTTGTCTTGTCTGTTCCTGACCGGAGTCCCAGTTGTTCGTCGTCATTCTGTGGATTACTGTCTTCGTGCCTTGTCTACTGTCTGGAACCTGGAATCATCTCACCGCCACTCTTCAGTCACCACGTCACGTCACCAGCCGACCATCTCAGTCCCTGCGCCACCTGAAGCCTGCCCATTTTCATTGACTGTGTTTCTGTTACTGCTTGTTGTTGAATAAACGACGTTACTTGCATTTGCTTCCTGTAGTCAATCATGACACCAAGCTCACCTCACAAGCAAGCATAGAAGTAATAATAAAAATAAGTAAGGGAGCATTAGTAACAAACAATAACCGACAAAGGACTGAACCATACAGGGAGTAAAAATATACATGGATAATGAGGAAACTAAACAGGCACAGCTGGACAGAATACTAATTAGACACCAACAAATGAAAACTAATGCCAACAAGACAGAAAATGAACAAAACAGAACATGTGACAGAGAATACATATCAAAATAATGTTATAAAAACGTTCTATTAGTGTGATTTAAAGAATGTTTTACTTTATCATTTACATAACCTTTACAAAATGTGGTAACACTTTACAAAAAGGTTCATTTGTTAACATTAATACATTTGTTCCTGTATTTGTTAATATTAATGTTAGTTAATAAAAATACAGCTGTTCATTGATCGTTCATGTTAGTTCACAGTGCATTAACTAATGTTAACTATATAACTCTTGATTTTAATAATGTATTAGTAAATATTGAAATTAACATGACCAAAGATTAATAAAAGCTGTAGAAGTGCAGTTCATTATTAGTTCATGCTAACTAATGTAGTTAACTCATTTTACTTGAACTAACTTTATTGTAAATGTTGTAACCCTGTCAGACAACAGACGGGAACAAGAGGGTAAACAGTCAACACGTAGTTTATTATGAAACAGAGGCACGAACACAGGAAGGTTTGCAGATATGAGCAAGTTGATGACAGTCACTTAGCTGAACAGATAATGAGTCCTTTCTCTTTAACAGGTTACACGATGACGGAAGATGAGACTTGATGATGGAGTGGAGACACGGAAACATCAGAAGGGTTAAGGAGTCCAGGTAAGTGTTAACAAGGCGAGACACTGAGGTGAGGGAAGTGAGAGTCTTTATAGTGCTGGTGTAATGCGGTGCAGGTGGTGGGAACTGACTCCGTGACAAACCCAAAATGTTAGTGAAAGTTGTGGGAACATTCCTTGTTAGTCGGGCAGATATTGTTATGAACCTCCTTAAAAATCTAGGGGTTAAAGAAGGCAGGTAACAAAAAGTTAAGGAGAGAGCACAGGAACATTCCCATTTCCAGGTCCCAGTTCAATAAGTCCACAAGAGCTAAATGAAAAAAAAAAAAAGAAGTAGATTCTTTTTATTTTAGTTGACATAAATGAAATGGGTTACACTTTATTTTAAGGTGTCTTTGTTACACTGTAATTACATTATTAGTACTATGTATTGTAATAATTATTTTGGGCTCTTTCTCCCTTTTTAACACTGGGTCACGTGGTCAGTATCAATCTAGACCACTCTGCTGCCACCACCTTTATTTAACCCGGTTAGGTCCGGGATAATCAGGAGTCTGAACAACCACAACACCAATATTAACAATAAAGTACCCTTTTTTATTAACACATTAATTGCTTAAAACTTTGGCTTTAGGCTGAGACGCATTAAACATTAGTATAAAACCCCAATACACACTGCAAAACCCAATTCATCACTTCAATTCATAAGATACCAGTTATCAGTGCCAATATCACTCCAATTCAACACATGTGTACTATAAGACAATGAATATGAATGTCACACGTGCACTGCTGCGGTCTCTGTCAGGCATCAATAAACACACATTTACCCTCCCCATCCCACATAAACAAACCCACCCCAAAAACACAGGAAAATTATTACATACAACAATAAAACCACACTTCCCTCGTCCGGTGGCCGTCGAGACCCCCCCGTCACTCCTGAAGCAATGTCCGTTCGTCCGTCGAATTAATGTAGATCCATTCAGCGTCACTAGCACAAACCGGCATCCCGGTGTGCAGATACACAGTCTCTGATCACAAACAGCTCACAATGCATTCATCCAAGTTTGCCCTCGGTCACATAGCGTTCATCCTGCGCAGGATTCAAAACGAAAATCAGGCCTGTTCTCTCAATTCCATCTGCTCCTTAAATCAAGTCTGTCCATTTTCTCTGCTCCAGGTGATTCATATCAATCAATCAGCATACCGCTCATCCTCACCAAACACTTTGTCACACTATCCCCCCCCCCCCCCCCCCCCCAAGAAAGAGAAGCTTGTCCTCAAGCCCCCTACAGTACATAGTCCTGTGTCCAACCAGGCAGCCTCCGCATCCGTGTTGGCCTAAATTCTCTAATTCTCTGAGGCTGGGGCATACCTCCAGCCCCTTTCAAGACACTCCCAGAACCGCCAAAAGTCACTGATGCAGGAACGTCTGCAGCAACTGAAACTAGTCCGTCATCCACCGAAATTGTTGGTCCTGAAGAACTCTCGGATACAATCTCTGAGCCCGGAACACCAGCCACTGCTGGCATCATATCTGCTGAGGTTGTTAAACCAGAAGGGGGGACTGTGACTACAACTGGGGCATATTCCATGTCGGCAGCAGTTATTGTCTCTGGAGCCAGCAAAGGAACAGATTCAATCTCTGCCAATGGTAATAAAGCACCATGTGTTTCAGACACTCGAGGAACAAGTCCATTTACAGGGGCTATATCCAAAGCCCCTGGAACAGTCATGGTGGCCATTGTTAATGAGGGAGCAAAAATCTCACCCAAGGTGAGTTCTTGCACAGGCGACTGATGAGCAACTCCTGAAGTCATTATCAGTGGAGGGGGTCTCTCCGGTCCATCGCCTTGAAGAACAGGTACACCTGTCAAAGAGGAAGAAACATGAGGCTTGAGTCTATTAAAATAAATAATCATTTCCACTCCCTTTTCCTGATCCAAGAGCTTATACAATACTTCTGAAACCCTCTCCATGACCACATATGGACCTTTATACCGTCTTTGTAATTTAGGACACACACCCCTTTTTCTAGCTTTATCTCTGACCCAAACTTTCTCCCCCACATGATAACACTGATGGTTTACCTTGAAATCAAAATTTTTTTTTGCGTTTCAGATGCTTTCATTTGATGCCCTCTAACTGCCCCCACCACAGTTGAAACGCTCTCTGCCAATCTTGAAACATACTCACTAGGGGTCTGAAACCTTTCTTGAGCACCCACATCAAACATCACATCAACAGGAAGAACTATTTCCCGCCCAAACAATATTCGATAGGGAGTAAACCCTGTACTAGACTGCACGCTACTTCTGTATGCCATCATAACATACGGTAAGAGGGTGTCCCAATTCTGTTGATTTTCATCTACAAAGAGAGACAACATAGAGATAAGTGTTTGATTAAAACGCTCGATTAGTTCATCGGACTGAGGTCGATATGGTGAAGTTCTTGTCTTATGCATATTAAGCAATCTACAAACTTATTTAAAAAGGCATGACTCAAAATTTCTTCCTTGATCTGTATGGATACTCCGCGCTGCCCCATATCTACATACCCACTCTTCTACCAAACATTTGGCTACTGTTTGAGCTTCTTGATTCGGTAATGGAAACGCCTCCATCCATTTAGAAAAGTAATCCCCCATTACCAAAATGTACTTGTTTCTATGACTCGTTTCTGGTAGGGGACCTACAATATCCAATGCTATTCGTTCATAGGGGTAAGAAGCAACAGAACTCACCAAGGGGGCACAAGGGGCCTGTCCAACTGATTTACGTGAAGCACAATCAACACACTCTTTACACCATCTTTCAGTGTCCTTATACCATCCCGGCCAATAAAAGCGATCTCTCACTTTCCCTTGCAACTTCTGTACCCCCAAATGACCACCAGTGGGAACATTATGCAACATCCCCAAGATTATTGGCACCATTGACTTGGGAAGGACCGCCTGTACTCTACCTGACCCACTCTTTCCTTCTGGGGGAACCTGCACTAACCGCCCATCCTGTACTTTAAGCTGATCCCACACCGTAGCATATTTCTTGAGGGAAGGGTAATTTTGTATGTTTTCTAACCGCCCTTCAGGACACCCTTTCACCTGCAACAACAATTTCAATTCCAAATCCTCTTGTTGAGCTTGTTTCAATTCTTCCTCCCCTCCCAATGGGATATCCACAACCCCTTCCTCCCCTACCGGATTTCTTTGATCACTACCACACGCACAAACCATTTTAACCCCTACATCACCAACTGGCCCATCTACTCCTAACTCCCTAATGGGGCTACTCAATCCCTCACCTACAGCCAACACGGGAATTCGTGAAAGGGCATCTGCATTGCCATGTTGCCGCCCTGGCCGATGCACAATTTTATACTGAAAGTTAGCCAATTGTTCCACCCACCTTGCCAACTGTCCCTCTAATCCTTGAAAATTATGAAGCCATCTTAACGAGTTATGATCTGTCCTTAAAACAAATTCCCTTCCCAAGAGGTAATGCTTAAAATAGTTCACAAAAGTAACCATGCTGAGCAATTCCTTCTTAGTAGTGGCATATCTGCGCTCAGCCTTGGAAAGGGCACGGCTTGCATAAGCCACCACCCTCTCCAATCCCTCTACCTCTTGTGAAAGAACTGCGCCAATCCCAAAATCACTAGCATCAGTGTCCAAAATAAAAACTTTTTTTGGGTCAGGATATGCTAATATAGGGGCTGAAATAAGATGGGTTTTTAACTCCACAAAAGCCCTTTGACACGCTTCATCCCATTTAAACCTTTTTCCTTTTTCTGTCAACTGATGTAAAGGCCGGGCTATTTCTGCAAACACCCGCACAAACCTGCGGTAGTAAGAAGCCAACCCCAAAAAGCTCCTCACTTCTGTTTGATTAATAGGCACAGGCCAAGCCCTCACAGCTTCTACCTTCCCTGGGTCGGCCTTAACTCCCTCAGCTGAGATGACATGTCCTAGATACTGAACTTCTGTGGAGAATAAATTACACTTTGATGGCTTAACTTTCAAGTTAGCTGTCTTCAATTTACTCAAAACCTCCCCTAACCTACTCAAATGCTCCCCAAAAGTACGGCCAAAGACAATAATATCGTCAAGATAGACCAAACATGTGGTCCACTGCAGATCAGCCAGGACTAAGTCCATTAGCCTTTGAAAGGTACTTGGACCATTAGTAAGGCCAAAAGCTACAACGTTAAATTCAAATAGCCCTTGTCTGGTAACAAATGCAGTCTTGGCTTTATCCTCAGGTGCCACCTCTACCTGCCAATATCCACTTGCTAAATCAAGGGTACTAAACCATTTTATCCAAGACTATCCAAGGAGTCATCAATTCGCGGGAGGGGGTATGCGTCCCTGCGAGTGACATCGTTCAATTTCCGATAATCAACGCAAAAACGCAAACCCCCATCCCTTTTCCGTACCGGAACTATAGACGCTGCCCACGGGCTACAAGAAGGTTGAATAATACCTCGATCTTGCATATGTTTAAGGTTATCAGCCACTTCTTGTTGCAGGTGAAGCGGAACCCTTCGGGGAGCCATCTTAATGGGCCATGCATCCCCCGTATCAATCTCATGGAGGGTCAAGTGAGTCCTTCCCAAGTCAGCATCACTCAAGCTAAACACACTCAAATTCTGACTAAAGAGTTATCTAATAGCCTGAAGCTGCCCCGGTTCAAATCCCCTATTCTTTAGACCTAATTCCCCAATCAAATCTTCTAACAACCACGGCTTATCCCTACACTTCCCCAACTCTTCACCACCCACTTCTACATCTGTAACCAGGGTTCCCAACGCCATACCTTGTTTCAGTATGAGTGGATCATATGCTACATTAATAACTCTCACTGGCAGCCTCCCATTATCTACCCTACACACAATTCTAGCAACCAATGCATCTCCCATAGTTAAAGTGCCTGGCTCCAACATTCCCTCTACACTTGGCGGCCCTCCTTCTACTACCCCTGTAATGATTACCTCACTCCTAGGGGGGAGGGTAACATCCCCTGAGACAGTCACTGATAGCATCTTACTTACATCATGGACAAAAAATAATGGTAATTTCTTCCCCATAATGCTACACTGCCTACTCCCCAGATCAATAACCGCTTTAAATTTTTGTAAAAAATCATTACCCAACATTACCAACAAATTTCTTGTGTCATAATATTGGCAACTAAAAGATCTACAATCAAGACAAGATTATCAAATTGGCATGTTGCCTGCCACCTCCCTAAAATTTCCATCTGACTCCCATCCGCCACTGCTACTCGACCCTCATACTCTAATAACTCCGCCCCACCCCCCGTGGCCTCCTGCCAAAAATTCTTAGATACAATGGAAACCTGCGCACCTGTATCAACAAGAAGGTTACAGTCAACTCCCCCCACCTTTACTTTTAAATACACCCCCATCCCACTCCCCTCACTGGGCACTGCGGATCTAAGGCCTGACATTGGGAGGGGGGCTGGCATTTGGCCTTCTGAACCAGCCCCCTCTAGTTTCCCTGTACATATGGACAATCTCTCCTCAGGTGTCTATTACAGCCACACTCCCAACACACCCTTTCGGCCGTTTTATCCACATTTGCCCCTGCCCTACTCAAGTTCTTCCCCTCCATTGCCCTACTGTCCACTCCTCTCTGTGCCACCTGCATATTTTGTACAGTAACCTGTAGAGCTTTAACTTCCTGCCTTAAACCCTCTACAACCTCTAATAAGGCATGAAATTGGGGATCAGGGGAAGAACCAGCTGTCAAACCCCGGACTCTGGCATCTACAGGGGAAGAGTTTTGTTCTAATTCTCTTATGAGCTCAAGTTCAACAGCTACATTAATAGCTTCCTCTAAAGTCTTTAATTTCGCTGTTCGAAGTTGAACACGCAAGTCAGTACGACCAATGTTTGTTATAAACTGATCTTTTGCTAAAAGATCTTGCGTAGCAAAATCTACATAAGGGTAGGCTTTACCAACCAAACGCCTCAAAGCATTGCCAAATTCTCTGGCTGTTTCACTAGGGAAACGCTTACGTGATGTAAAGTTTACACAATTCCATTCATCATATCACAAGGTTGTAAACATTTGGTCATAGCTGCTTTTAAACTTTGATAGTTAGCTTTATCATTTGGGGTCAATCCACTATATATATCTCTTGCCTTGCCTGATAACAATAAGGACATAAACTTCAGTTTGAATGTTTCATCCCAACCATTCACTTCAGCTGCCATCTCAAACTGTTCAGACCAGTCAGCCCATTCCCGGCCTGCCCCTGTAAAAGTTTCTGGCATAAAAACAGGGCGCTGAAACTGGCCAGTTTGAGAAGGCATTGTCATTTGAAATGTGTTACTAGATATGGGTGTTGGTTCATCAGACTCCATGATTCAAGATAAGAAGAAAGTGTAATAATTATTTTGGGCTCTTTCTCCCTTTTTAACACTGGGTCACGTGGTCAGTATCAATCTAGACCACTCTGCTGCCACCACCTTTATTTAACCCGGTTAGGTCCGGGATAATCAGGAGTCTGAACAACCACAACACCAATATTAACAATAAAGTACCCTTTTTTATTAACACATTAATTGCTTAAAACTTTGGCTTTAGGCTGAGACGCAATAAACAGCAGTATAAAACCCCAATACACACTGCAAAACCCAATTCATCACTTCAATTCATAAGATACCAGTTATCAGTGCCAATATCACTCCAATTCAACACATGTGTTCTATAAGACAATGAATATGAATGTCACACGTGCACTGCTGCGGTCTCTGTCAGGCATCAATAAACACACATTTACCCTCCCCATCCCACATAAACAAACCCACCCCAAAAACACAGGAAAATTATTACATACAACAATAAAACCACACTTCCCTCGTCCGGTGATCACAAACAGCTCACAATGCATTCATCCAAGTTTGCCCTCGGTCACATAGCGTTCATCCTGCGCAGGATTCAAAACGAAAATCAGGCCTGTTCTCTCAATTCCATCTGCTCCTTAAATCAAGTCTGTCCATTTTCTCTGCTCCAGGTGATTCATATCAATCAATTAGCATACCGCTCATCCTCACCAAACACTTTGTCACAGTATTATAGTAACTACATGTATACTATAGGTTTAGGATTGGGGTTTGGTTTAGGGTTAGTTGCATGTAATTATGCATAATTTATTTTTATAAATTCATTTATTACTATACATGTAACATATATAACAATGACACTGTAAAATAAAGTGTTAATATGAAATGTTTTATATTTGTTTTTCAAAATCATAAGTGGAGATACATG
Organism: Chanodichthys erythropterus; assembly: GCF_024489055.1. NCBI lineage: Eukaryota > Metazoa > Chordata > Actinopteri > Cypriniformes > Xenocyprididae > Chanodichthys > Chanodichthys erythropterus. The sequence continues at coordinate 10,557,042 of NC_090236.1, forward strand.
AACATCACGCTTCAGATGGGGACAAGGCCAAAATAACAAACAAAAGATCAATCTTCCTAGAAGGGGTTTAAAAATAACTTACATAGAAAAGATATGATAACCAAAATAAGATATATTTTCCTTACAACCCCTTAAGCCCCGTTCACACCGCCAGCAACAAAGCGACAGGATCCCATTCATTTCAATGGAGCGCTGGCGACTTCCGGCGACAGTGACCGTTGGCGACGGAATGTAGGCGTGTCAAGCGACGAGAGACAAGCGACAAAAGTTCAGATATTTCAACTTTATGCAAATCAGGAGCGAATTTTGCGAGCGACAGCCAATAGGAATGAAGCTCTCTGACTCTGGAGCTCACGTCACCGTCTCGAGTGCAGGCAAGACAGACAGGAATAGTTCCGGAGAGATTTCACTGTTTTATATGATTTAACTGTACATACATACATGGATATAATTACATGATGCGTGGAAAAGAAACGGTCGGCAGTCTTGTGAGTTTGATTCATACATTTTGTGTTGTTATTATATGATGCTGTGAGCAATTTAGCACTGCTGCAGTTCATATTACAGTTTCCCCTGCATTGTGTTTATTATAGGGACAAGAAAATTGATTATTTGTCAAATTCGAATGACATTTTAGTATTTTTGACAGTATGAGTGAGTTTAATTTGTTGATCGTTAATCTAGTTAATTATAATGCACCGAGCTCTGCAGTCACAACACTCTACAACAGCAGAATATTACTTTTAATTATTTTAAACCTAATTCCTTGTCAAATTAGAATGATTTAGTTTTATATATCATTTGTGATTGCATTTTCTATAGCTATGATCAGACGTGCAGTCTACCAATGATATTAGAGCGACAGCACTAGGAACGCCCACAAGCGACTTCACAGTAGGAGACTAGCGACATGCAGCGAAAAAGTCGCTGGCGGTGTGAACGGGGCTTTAGTGTTCACACCAAACGCGAATAGAGCGTCTGGCGCGAATGATTTCAATGTTAAGTCAATGTACAGACGCGTTTACGCGCCGCGCGGAAGAAGCGAATTCGCCTCATTCGCGCGTCTAGTTCGCGCGAATTGAGCGTTTCGCGCGAATGGTGCTTTTTGTGCATTTACGCGTTGACGCCCAAGTTGAAAAATTTGAACTTTGGCGTAAATTCGCGCCGCGTTAACCAAGGAGCCTGCTTGCTGCTGTGGCAGCAGGCCCGCCCGGAGTCACTCATTCAAAATGGAGGAACGACTGATATTATCAGTGAGCAGTCACCCAGAGATTTATGACACAAGTTCATACTTCAGACAGGAATAAAAAGGAGCTCGCTTGGAAGAGTGTCGGCGAGGAGATCGGGCTACCTGGTAAGTTGTAAATACACATTTCACTTTTGAGTCACGTATCGACCCGCGGCCTTCCCGCGACGCTGACCCCTACGCCGCTGTTCTGCTCTCCAGAGTAAATACAAAGCAGTGGCTCTCTCGATGAACGCACGATCAACATCAGCCATCTTGCAAAGACAACCGCCTAGCACTTGCCCCTCCCACAAGAAGCGGATTTCACCTCGGACGCTTGTTTTTTACGCGCGTCTATTTCGCTCTAGACGCGCGAATGCATTCAAAATGTTCAAGCGGCAAACTAGACGCGGTAGACGCGAATTTGACGCTCTATTCGCGTTTGGTGTGAACTGTTCAAGCAGGAGAAAACCGATATAGGCTACTCACAATCAAAACTGGCATAATTTCCATGAAAAAGATATATACAGCAGGTTTCAATTTGAAAACACTTAATGTGTAATTCACTTCCACTACACACTTTAACAATTAGCTAACAGCTCGTTATGCTGCTTTATATTGCAAACTGGTGTTTCTTATTATATTATTTTAATTATAAACATAGGCCTACTGTTTTGTACTGAAAACAAAATAATCAGTGCTTTTGTGTTTTTATAATGTGAGTTTGTTGTGCTACTATTTAATTATTGCAGTAAGTGATTTTGCCCCTAAATGACACTTGAAAACAAGCTGAACTGTGGTTGATCATTTTATATGTCAATCTTACTGTCACTTCCTGTCTGTGTGGGTGGTTCCTGACTAGAATAAACTGCAACGAGGACTTCCTACTTCAAAACAAAAGTCTTCTAACTGTGAGAACAGAAATTTAATGAAATTTAATGTGATACTAAAATACATGCAATTCCCTGTAAATTTAATAGTGGAATATTAAATTGCAGCAAATATCTGTAAAACAACATGCATTTCAGTGTATAATGACAAAACAGGAAAAATCTAACTGCTAATACAAATGCTAGAAAATACAAATCTGAGGAGTTTCACTGAACCTGTTATTTATCTAGACACAAAAGTCTTTCAGGTCAATGTGGAGAACAGCCTGTGATCTCTAATTCTGTGACAGACAGAAACACTCCATCATGTGGCATCTGAAAGAGAGAATAGATAGAAAGATATGAAAACAGCTCGAAGATGCACATATGAGTGCTGAACAAGACACATATGTGGATTTAGGACACATAAATTTTTTTTTTTATTTTTTTTATTTTTTTTTTTAAGTAACCGTAAAACTGTGATAATACTAACATTTTCTTCTCAGTGCCGGTGTCTGTTCTCACAGTTGCTGTCAGAAATGGAAAACAATTTTTAAAAAATGGGAATAAAGCTTATTTTTATTAATTATTTGAAGCACTTATATTACCTGGTTTTGGAAACCTAAAGAAAAGACAACACCACATGCAAAAATAGACTAAATGTTTAGAAAGACAACTCTAAATTCAACTCTATTATACAGATAAATAAACTGGTTAAACTTTATTTCAATAGTCCACTTTAGACATACTAACTATGAGAAACTTTGCAACTGCATGTCAACTAAAACTTCTCATGTACTGAGAAGGAGGTATGAAAACACTGTAATAACTAGGTACACTCCACATATATTTTAGCTAGCTAATCCATTGCAATTTACCCATAACTATCAGTGTAACCTTAACCAGTTACCACAACAGCCGTCTGTTTTGTTACTTCATTTTTCAATAGTATCTTATCAATGACAAAAGTATTCTTATCGGTGTTTGTTTTCTTCCTTAATTAATCTGACTTTTGAACGAATTGGCTGAATGAACGATTTAAGTAGCTCACTCATTAAAACGTCGAATCGCTGCCACCTACTGGCGGTTTCAATATTTAACAATTTCTTTCTTTTTAGAGTCACTCCGTTATAGAATTTGATGAATGTTAATAGATAAATTCCATAAAGTTATGATAGATAGATAGATAGATAGATAGATAGATAGATAGATAGATAGATAGATAGATAGATAGATAGATAGATAGATAGATAGATAGATAGATAGATAAGAAATAAATTATCCAATAATGCTACAAATAAAACAGATTTTAAAAAAAAAAAAAAAAAAAAAAACACTCAATGTTGAAACCAAATCTACATCCTTGAGTCAAGGCCAATCAGCAGTTTCAAAATAAGCATAGGCCTATGTACAAGTTGAGGTTAAAATATTAGTAAAATAAACAATGCATGATATATAGAAGGCCTACACCGTATGTACCAATACTATAATTGAAACTTTCACCAACACATTATCTTAAATGGAAGAGGAAAAAACATGTTGAATGGCTGTTGATTTCTGTAGTTATACATTTGCTCCCTTTTTTCTATTTTTACAGAAAAAATCTGTAAAATATTAATCAACATTTTATGTAAATTTACACATTTTTCTGTAAAAATACAGAACATTTCTTTTAAAAAAACAGAAATTTAATGTAATACTAAAATACATGCAATTCCCTGTAAATTTAATAGTGGAATTTTAAATTGCAGCAAATATCTGTAAAACAACATGCATTTCAGTGTATAATGACAAAACAGGAAAAATCTGTAAAAAAATAAAAATAAAAAAATAAAGACCATTACCTGTAAATTTACATTTATTTTTAACAGTGTAGATTGTAAGGTTAGGGTTATGATTAGGATTAGAGGGGAGTTGAATAAGTTTACATGTAGTTGCAAAGTTACTTATAGTCAGTAGAATGTCTGTTTGAGGAAAAATCAAGTGTTATCAGATATTAAGCAGACAGTAAACAAATACTCATATGATTATTGCTAGTTGACATATAGTTGCAACATTTAGTTGTTAGAATGTCTAAACTTGACTATTAAAATAAAGTGTTTCCAGTAAATTTACAAGCATCTAATCAAGCCTAAAATATACATTTTGATTAATGTTTTACTTGTCTACTAACCTGTTTCTCTCAAAAGCTTCATTGGTCACAACTGCTGTTAAAGAAGAAAAGATTAAAATTATTTATTAAGTGTTTGTCATAATAATAACCAATAAGAGTCGGTATTACCTGGTTTTGGTTCAGTAACAGGAACATGTGGATCTTCAAGAGAGACATCAATAATATAACTTTAATAATATAATAAATTTGCAAACTTATTTTAGCCTTTTTCCAGAGCAGGAAACACATGTAGATTTGATCAGTGAATGAGTTTTACCAGTGACAGTGAGTTGAACAGAAGCCTGTTGATCTCCAGCAGAGCAGAAGAACCATCCAGAATCACTGAGTCTCAGTCCAGTCATCAACACAGTGAAGGATCTTCTCCCATCATCACTGATCTGGACTGATGAATTGTGGGATGTGTCAGTCCTCCCCACTGTGTAACAACTCTGATCTTTATATCTGCACCACTGTTTGAGTTCATTCTGATATCCAGAAGTGTAGAAACACTGGACACTGACATTACCACCTTCATGTCCAGATACACTGCTGCTCACCACAGACACATCAGGAGCTGAACACACAGAGAGTCATTTGAAATTGTGATTTAACAGGAATTCTGAGAATTGTTCATTTGAAATTTAAAGTTAATGTGAAACTCATCTCATACCTGATTGAACTATGAGATGAAGCTGCTCTGTTTCATCCACTTCAAATATTCCTTCAATATCCACAGCACACCAGTAAGATCCAGTGTCTTTATCCTGCAGGTCTCTCATAGTCACAGTAAAGAAACTCTGATCTGGATGATCAGTTACTGACACTTTTCCTTTGGTTTCATTAGCATATGCCAGAATGTTGCAGTAATTGTATGCTCCATAGGCATCAAAGCACCAGTATTTCTTGTGTTCTGTGTATTTCCTGTCATAATAACATTGAATAATGACCGATCCTCCAGTCTGAACTATTAACACTTTGCTGGCTGATCCTGTTGCGCATTCAGAACCTGAGTGAAGAAAAGATCAACAATCATGATAAACACAATATAGAGTCATTGTAACTTGTTTTACTTTTTGTCAAAACTTATGAATTGATGATGTTGAAATAGGGTTTGCATGCTTGTAATATTTATGATTATATTTTTAAAAACACATTCCTGAAGAATATGAATAAATTAAAAAATAGAAAGAACACTTGCCTTTAAGCCAAAGAAAAATCAAGATGAACTGCATGACGGTGAGGATCCGCTTGTAAAAGTGTTGTGATAAAGTTTCTTCTCTGCACATCTGAGAATAAACTTCCTCTTCGTCTTCTCAGAATAAATGGTTCTTCACACCATACAGAGGAGAGGAAACGGTGTGAGCGAACTGCACAAATCAGTCTCTTATACGTCAGTATTTGCTACTATACACATATAGGCTGCGTTTACACTCAGCATTAATATGCGATCACCGGGATCTGACTTATCAATATAAAGTGGCTTCTGTATCTAGATAAATCATCGGATCCCTGTTTCCTGCACAATATTTAAAATAAGTCTGTAATGGAAAACTGCACAATTTGTTTTCAGTTGCATGGCTACGCATTTCAGATCTCATAAATGATTTGATTCTGTAATTGAAAGGGTAAAAAAAAGAGACATATGGAACCAAAATATTGAACATTGTGTATCCTTTACAGACAGTCAATGGCTGGCTGTGCTAAAACTAAATTACGACTATGCACTCTACTCCTTCTTCAGTTGTCTCGTATGAACACACATGTAGTGATTCCTGTGATGTTGATCTGTGAATGCTGATACGATGTGTTTACATTACACTGAGATCCGATCACAATGTGTCTTCAACTACCTCTTTTTCAGGACACACAGATCAGATAACTTACCGATCACAAATACATTCACACTTGTCTTTTCAGTGTGTACGTGGGAAACATCTGGATACAGGTCACATTAATGCCAAGTGTAACAAGCCCTACATTACATATGCATACAGCTGTGGAGCAACAAAGGCTGGAAACATATTCACCAACTAGATTTTTTTTTTTTTGCATTATATTTTTAATGCATTTTAAAATATATAAAAAAGTCTGAAAATAAATTGATAATGTACACTTAAATATTTACATACCATGTATCAATCAATATCAAATAAGTAAAAAAGTAAATATTATTTGCCAACATTTTTGACATTGCAAATGTCAAAAATGTTTCAATATGTTATGAATGCTTTACGCTTTTTATGATCAACAATTTGCACACACATTTGATTCCTTACCCAAAAGGCCAGATATGAAGAATGAAGACCCAGAGTCAGAGTTAAAAAAAAAAAGAGGCAATTTTACTGAAGAATAGTTGGCAGTTTCATCAGCAGAAATCAGCTTCAAGTCTCACAAGGAGTTTGTAGGCCGCTCTGCGTACATTCATATTTCCACAACAATTATACTCTAACAGAGTCTACTAACTGCGTCATTACTTAAGCTAAAATCATTCTAATTGGCTAAGAAAAAACATCTTCCACACATGGAGAGATAGTCAGAAGCATATCTCCATCCATCAAGAAGCTGGTGCCTGAACCCTGGATTTAGGCACAGGATGTCCAACTAGACATGGCATGGTGCCTGCAGAGCAGAATGCCAGTTGTCCTCCCGTGCCCATAAAGGACCTGTACAGATCACAGCACACATACAAAGATAACACACATACAAATTCACAGATTCTTCAAGGCCCAGGCTTAAACTATAAACAGGAGAGATTCCCAAAACATTCTGATAATTTGTACTTTCCTGTCAGTGAGAGGTACAGAAAATATTCATCATTATTCTCTAATGTTTGAAGGTGAAAAGGAAAATAAATGCTTTAACATACATTAAAGAAGTCATTCAAATTATTTAATATTTAGAAGGATAAATGTTGATTAATTACTTGATATTATAAAATCACTCATAATATATAATGAAGCAGCAGTGAATTCCAGAATCCATCCTTCATAATACTCTAAAATTAACTGAATCTTCTTTTCAGACTAAATCACTTGTTTTGTACACAGATGTACTGTACTTACACTGTGTTACTACTAGGGACAGTAAATTATAAAGTATGATCATTAATTCATATATTTTATCTATATTGAGAGATTTTTTGCTTTGCATTTGTAATGATGCATGGAAAAAGTTCAAGTTCAGTGCAGTTATGTTCATATTTTCTCAGGAGCGTGCACCTGTGATTAAAAGATTAAACAATGAGATGAAATCATATGTTCAGTGTGTGTAAAACATCCTGTGATTATTAACCTGTAACTTCTCACTGATTGTTCACAGAGCTGTAGGTCACCTCGTCCTCCACAGAGACTGGGCTGCTCTGGAGATATGAAAGATGATGAAGAAGAATACTGACAATTACATTACAGTACAAATCTCTGAGCATGTTCTTGTGAATTCACTTACTGCTTTAGTTTTAGGTCGTATTGTCACAGAGCTGTAAGTCACATGATTCTCTGCAACCACTGATGATGAACTGAAAGCGTTTCCCTGTGAATAATTATAAACATCTGATTTTTTCTAAATCTTTCAGTTATGAGTTTTAATTTAAATTGTTTGTTTGCTCAAACTTACTGCGTCACTGACTCCGTCTCTTATCATCTCTGTGATGTGGGTGTTACTTCTGTCTGTTACTGAAAGAACAACTGATGTTATCAGACCTTCTGTTAGACAGACATCAGCACAACGTTTATAATGTGCAAAGCTTCTGGATGCACAGCTGATGAAACTCAAAGGGTGCTTTCACACTAGCACTTCTGGTGCACAAACAGGTTCGATTACAGTTTGATTGGTCTGGAGAGTAGGCCTACGGTTCATTTTAACTCTGGTACAGTTCGCTGTTGATATGAACGTAATCGTACTAAATCGCAGAAGTGAACTGCTATTGATGGCATATGTTTCAGTAAAACTCACTTTCCTGACAAGTGTGCAAACAGAGAGAATTTATGTTTCTGCTCGCCTTCAGCACAAATGGACTTGTGTGTTCTATAAAACATTCTCACCAGATAGACGCTAGTGTCGTTATGTGATGCTTTGAAAACAAAACCAAAGGTTCAAAAATCGAGATATAAAAGTGAGGTGAGCAATGCTATGAATTTTGCCACCTTCTCCTGCTTCATCGTTACCAAGCAACAGGGGTAAACAGCTGCTGCGCTAATGATACAAACGCACCACGGTTCATACCCAATTAATGTAATGTGAACACAAACTGGCAGGGGGAGCAATCGCACTCGGGTTCAGACCAGGCAATAGAACCAAGTGTGACAGCACCCTAAATGATTGATCAAATTTGTTATAGATTAAGAAAAGTCATCAATACTGACTGTGCTTATTTCTCAATATTATGGCTGACACAACCACAGCCACCATCAGCAGCAACAGAACAACCACCGAAATCCACACCTCCAGATACCCATAATGCCTGTGATCATGAACAAATCAAGAAATTATTAAAAAGGTATACAGTTCATCACATTTTATACTCTATTATAGCTATTTTATATATATAGCTATTTTATATATATATATATATATATATATATATATATATATATATATATATATATATATATATATATATGATAGCATATACATGCACACGTTTGTTTTTGTGAATTTTGGGTACATTCCATAGGCGTAATGGTTTTTATACCGTACATACTGTATTTTCGACCTGACGACCTGAACAACCACTTGTAGTTCTAAAGTTCAACCATTTCACGCCTGACACATGCAGTTCTGCGAAAACTAAAAAAAATATAGGCATCAGCATATGCAAAAGAAGACGATGGCCTCACTGATGTAGCTACTGTTTTACTGTAGTGTAGTCTATTATTTGCTACACCAAAAAATCCTGTAGTCCTGAGACTTCCACAGAAGATAAATGTATATTTTTTTTTATATTTAGGCACTTCTATTATTGATTGCTATTAAGATTTTCAACCAGAATAACAAAAAGTGTTTATGAAAAAAAATTGCCCTACCTTTAACCCAAGACCAAATCCCGGTTAAACAGAATACTGAGTTATTTTCCTTCACGTTTCACACTGCTCGTAATTTATCCATGGTTAAAAATTAAATGGGTATTTGTGAACTGTTGTTTAACACTGTACATTCCTAAACCCTGGGTTAACGTCTTTATTTGCATATTTGCAGTGGAAGTGTCACTGATTGGAAGAAATATGCATGGTATATGTTAGCATAAATGTTCTAGCAATGCGCATCCTGATATTATATCTATATGCACTGGTCTATTGGAAATGTTTTTTTGTACTATTGATTTACATCATTTGCTACAATGCATTTCTAACTTAAATATCTGAAGTGCTTTGAGCTGTTCAAACGAGATTGTGATCTTAACAACTAATTGTTGTAGTCACTTCATGCCTGCCACATTGCAGTTCTGCAAAAACTAAAATAAATAAAGGCTACAGCATATTCAAATGAGAACGATGGCCTCACAGATGTAGATACTGGGTTGTTGGGCCGCCATTTACTGTTAATAAAAATAAAACATTTATTAATTTATGTAAAAATGTCTAATTAAATATAATAATTCAATATACAATGAAATAACAAAAAATAAATATTAACTGTTACTGTGTATTCACTATTGAAGCTTGCGATATAACCCTGAATGTATTTGTCTGAAAGAAGAGAGTCATAAAGGATGGCTTGATCATTTTCATTTTTGGGTGAATTATCCCTTTAACATTGCAAACGCTCTTACAAGTATTAGACATTCTTTTAACCAATGTTAACCATGTTCTAAAATCGGCTGAAGTTCATCCTCATCCTCCAACTAAATGGAGAATATTCCATCTTTAATAGAGTTACAATAGCATAATTCATAAATTAATTTATGTATGGTTAATTTTAAACGTTTTTGCATGTTTTAATTTAAGCAATGAACATGCTATTTCAGTATTCATTGTGTTGCTCTTCACTGTTTGCTGTAGAATCATTGTTTGGTGTTGTAGATGAGAGAGCTGCAACTCTGCCAAGAAACAGCAAAGAGAAATTTACCAAAATAAAAAGAAAAAAAGAAGCAAAGAACTAAATTAAACTCTGTTATAAGCGTCTAATCAAGCCCATGACAGAAAATGTAAATCTTAAATTTAATTAGTTACTAACCCGTTTCTCTCAAATGCTTCTGTGGTCACAACTGCTGTCAAAAAGACATTAAGAAAGATTAAAATAACTTATAACTGTCATAACTACCAATAAGAGTCTGTATTACCTGGTTTTGGTTCAGTGACAGAAACAGGAACATGTGGATCTCCAAGAGAGATATCAGGAACTGAACACAGAAAAAGATGCAAACTTATTTTAGCCTTTTTCCAGAGCAGGAAACACATGTAGATTTGATCAGTGAATGAGTTTTACCAGTGACAGTGAGTTGAACAGAAGCCTGTTGATCTCCTACTGAGCAGAAGAACCATCCAGAATCACTGAGTCTCAGTCCAGTCATCAACACAGTGAAGGATCTTCTCCCATCATCACTGATCTGGACTGATGATCTCTGGGATGTGTCAGTTCTCCCCACTGTGTAACAGCTCTGATCTTTATATCTGCACCACTGTTTGAGTTCATTCTGATATCTAGAAGTGTAGAAACACTGGACACTGACATTACACCCTTCATGTCCAGATACACTGCTGCTCACCACAGACACATCAGGAGCTGAACACACAGAGAGATTTGAGATTGTGATTTAATAGGAATTATGAGAATCTTTCATTTGAAATTTAAAGTTAATGTGAAACTCATCTCATACCTGATTGAACTGTGAGATGAAGCTGCTCTGTTTCATCCACTTGAAATATTCCTTCAATCTCCACAGCACACCAGTAAGATCCAGTGTCTTTATCCTGCAGGTCTCTCATAGTCACAGTAAAGAAACTCTGATCTGGATGATCAATTACTGACACTTTTCCTTTGATTTCATTAGCATAAGCCAGAATGTTGCAGTAATTGTATGCTCCATAGGCATCAAAGCACCAGTATTTCTTGTGTTCTGTGTATTTCCTGTCATAATAACATTGAATAATGACCGATCCTCCAGTCTGAACTGTGAACAATCTGCTGGCTGATCCTGTTGCGCATTCAGAACCTGAGTGAAGAAAAGATCAACTTCAGTTTCACTCATTCAGTGTTAATGACAGAACAATCGTATCACTAAGCGTTTTTTCATAGTAGTCAACAAATTATAAAATAATTAAAATCACATTCACTGTTTAAAGTACAGTCAACATTTGAAGTGGATCAAAAACTTTCATCAAAGTTGTCCTAAAACCTTCTTCTTAGGACAACTTTAATGACCTTTTTTTGATCCTCTTCAAATGTTGACTACTGTAGTTTTAGTTGGAGTAGAGCACATCACGCAGCACAACATGCCAACTAACCGTATGAATAAACTGAACACTTGCCTGTTATGAACCAAAGGAAAAACACAATGAACTTCTTCAAACTGACATTCCTCCTGCCAAAAAGTCGCAGTGTTTCTTCTCTCTGCATCTTTATTGTGTACGTCTTCTTTTTCCTTGTGTTAATACAGAAACAGTTTATCACTTGAGAAGGTGTGCCTATGATCTGATGCTCGAACTGCATTTCTCTCACTTCCTGCATCCATGCACTTTAGTTGCTTGTGTCATAAAAACTTGATTTACAATACAATGTCAAAATGCTTGATGGCAAAGTTACAGAAATCACTAAGAAATCAGAAATCACTAATGCATCACTTGGGTGAGAAGTCTAAAATTATTCTGAATAAGAATTTACTTTATGTGCAATATGGTCGACATTTATTTCTGGTATTACTGTAGCAGCAAGGTTTCCTTATCTAGTTTTCATTTTACAATAATAGAACGACTGCAGTGGGTCACTGTGGAAACTGGTTATTTTTGGTCTGTTTTGTGGTCAACACATTTAAGCAAAAGAATCTACAGCAGGTGACAAACAACCTCAAATAGAGATGTTAATACCTTGAAACGTGAATGAAGTTTTTTCTGTACAGAAGTTAACAAAGGACAAAAGCTTTTCATCATTTATATGCTGATAAAAAAAAAACATGAGACGACAAAAGTAACAAGAGTGAGACTCAGTACTTCTGTTGGTAAGAACACATCCACACTCCACGACTCACTCATAACAAGCCTTGTACAAATGCTGTGTTCACGCCTTGTCGTTATTATCATTATTACGAGATGACAATCTGTGACGCTCTACTCAAAGCTGTTCTCAGACTCAGAATTATGCGTTTCCATGGCAACACTATCAACACTAAAATGAATCTGCAGCAGTCAGGTGGTACAGCGGACATGTGGTGAAAGTCAAAGTTCTCAGAAAATTCTGAGTTTACAAGTTGTAATTACGAATTCTAAGCTTATTACAAGTTGGAATCTCGTAACGTCCATAATTCCAACATGGCGTGAATCCACCTTTACTTACAGATAAATGTGAAATGCATAACATGAAAAATGCATTAAAATTAAAGATTATATTCCATTTAACTGTTAAATGTGAAATCCCAGTCTGCAGTTTCTCCATTCTGCAGGACTTGTTAAAGAGTCATAGTGTCCATCAGTTCACTTTAAATTCTCCTGCATCATCAGAATGTCCATGAGTTTGGTGTTTCCTATCATGAGGCTCCTCTGTTAGAGCATTTGGAGCTGCTGAGCTGGAGTGTTCAGGAAAATCACTGAGGCGTTCTTATAGTCTCCTTCTCTCCATGGACACATCTGCAAACAAGTCAAATACTGTCAAATACAGCATCCAGAATAACATTTTCATCATTAAACCTACACTGATCACCACAAGAGCTTTATAACCTCCTTTACACCAGTGTAGCTTTGATCAGGGAGTAGTCGAGTGTTCTGATTGGTGCAGGAGGAGTGGGCGGAACAAATTTAAACATGCTTTATTCTATTAATATTTCAAGCAAATATTAAATAACTACAATGCTTATTTCATGCTGATGAATGGAGGGAAAAACATGCTCCATTAGATGCCTACATAGACGAGAGATTGTGCGAAGAGGTTAGAACGTACCCTCATTTCTACAACTCTAGCATGAAAAAATACAAAAATGTTTACATTGGTTGTAACTCGTGGCGAGAGATTGCTCAAAACTGTGCATGCGTCGAACACCTGTGTGTGTAGAGTATACTTTGCAAGGCTGTGCGTAAAACTGAGTGCATGCACAAGCAAACGTGTAAAAAAAGGAAGTTAAGGCTTAAGATAACAGAGACAAATTGCACTGACTGTGAGATTATCATTCATTTCATTTGTCCTTTGATGTTTCTGCTTTTTCTCTGCAAAATGAAACAAAACAAAAAAAATAATAGTGAAGCATTCTGCACAGAAAAATAAGAACAATCTTTTTCTCAAGCTAAATGAGGTTAAATTAAGGAAAACTGGTAGCCTACAAATCCAGAGACATTCAAGCTTAGATATCAGAATGGAATAAAGTTCCAGACTAGTTTGTAACAATAACTCATTCATTAATGCAATGACTTTTTAAGCCACCAAAAACACACAAATAACACTTACTACACCGTTTCCGCAACTTCCAAACTGCCAGAAACGCAGTCATGACCAGCAGTACGACCCCACCCACCACGAGAGGAGACTCCCAAACAGGACGACTGAAACAAAGATGATGTGTTAAATCGAATACCAATATAAGTCTTAGTTAAATATTAACTCATGGTAAAAGAATTTGTTCATACACTCTTAAAAAAAAAGGTTCCAATTGCTTTTCTTTTTTTTTGCAGCAACGCCATAGAAGAACCATTTTTGTGCCACAGAAGAACCTTTCAGTACGGAAGAGGATTAGGGCCAAGCAATAATAAAAAAATAAAACCATCTCGAGATTAAAGTTGTTAAATTTAGAGAAAAAAGTCGAAATAAAATGTTGAGAAAAAAACTCGTTAAATTACGAGAACAAAATCCTTAAATTTTGAGAAAAAAGTCTAGATGAAATGTTGAGAATAAACTCATTAAATTCAGAGAAAAAAATCGTTAAATTTCGAGCAAATGTCGTTAAAATGTTGAGAATAAAGTCATTAAATTATGAGAAAAAAGTCATTAAATTTCGAGAAAAAAGTAGAAATAAAATGTTGAGAATAAAGTCAGTAAATTACGAGAAAAAAGTTGTTAAATTACGAGAACAAAATCATTAAATTACGAGAAAGAAGTCGATAAATTACGAGATCAAAATCGTTAAATTTCGAGGAAAAAAAGTCTAGATAAAATGTTGAGAATAAAGTCATTAAATTATGAGAAAAAAGTCGTTAAATTTCGAGAAAAAAGTCAAGATAAAATTTTGAGAATAAAGTCATTAAATTACGAGAAAAAAAGTCATTAAATTACGAGAAAAAAGTTGTTAAATTACAAGAACAAAATCATTAAATTATGAGAAAAATGTCGTTAAATTTCGAGGAAAAAAAGTCGAGATAAAACGTTGAGAATAAAGTCATTAAATTATGAGAAATTTGTTCTCATAATTGAACGATTTTTCTCTTGTAATTTAACGAGTTTATTCTCAACATTTTATCTAGACTTTTTTCTTGACATTTAACGAGTTTTTTCTCGTAATTTAATGAGTTTATTCTCAACATTTTATTTCATTTAATCTCGAGATGGTTTTATTTTTTTATTATTGCTTGACCCTAATCCTCTTCTGTATTTTCAGTGATCAGATCTTAAAGAAAACATTATTTTCTTAATGTGAAGAACATTTTAAAAATCTAACTAACCTTTTTCCACTGTAAAGAAACTTTTGAGCATTAGAAAGTTTCCATGGATTTAAACGGTTCTTCATGGAACCATCAATGCCAATAGAGAAGCATTATTTGAGTTTATGTGACACAGATTTCAGTTCACATTGCTGAAATGAGAAATCAGCCATGAGGAAATATATGGAGGTCACCTGTGAGGGTCATTTGAGCTCATTACAGATGAAGTCATGATTGTTGTCTTCAGATTCTGGATGGGAGACGTTGTGACCACTGGCACAAGGACAAGATCAAATGTGACAAAAAAGAGCAGAATTTAACTTCAGATCAGTGATGAATGGAAGATTGTTTCTGCCACAATGGTGAGTTTATATCTTGCCATTCTGAGTTTATATCTAAACTTGGAACTGTGATAAAGTCTGAGTTGTGAAATATTAACTTGAAATTGCAATAAAATCCGAATTGAACCGCAAGAAAAAAGTCAATTGTGGGAAAAAGCTCATTAGAAAAAAAAATCTGAATTTATATTCAAACAAAATTGCGATAATGTCTGAATTGCAATGAAGTCGAAATTGAGAAAAACTCATTAGAGTACAAAAATTCTTAATTTATATCTAAACTTGAAATGAAGAGAAAGTCAGAATTGCAAGTTATAAACTAAGAATTGCGAGAAGTCAGAATTGCAAGATAAAAAGTTCTTCAGAATTAAAAAATTATTTAGAAAGACAGATTTGCAATGTAAACTAGTATATCTTCTAATTTAAAATTTATTTCTCACAATTGCAAGTTTATATCTTGTGATTCTGAATTTATATCTAAACTTGAAATTGCGATAAATAATGTTAGAATTGCAATAAATTAAGTCAGAATTGCGGGGAAAAAAGTCAGAATTACGAGATATAAACTCACAATTGCGAGAAATGTCAGAATTGCGAGTAATTAACTCAGAATTGCAAGAAGTAAAGTCAGAATTGTGAGATAAAAAGCTCATTAAAGTTTTTTAAAAAGTCAGAAGTGCAAGATATAAACTTTATATCTCAGAATTTTGATTCTCAGAATTCCCAGTGTTTTTATCTTGCAATTCTGAATTTATATCTAAACTCGCAATTGTGAGAAAGTCAAAATTGCGAGATATAAACTTGGAATTGCGATAAAATCAGAAATGCAAGATATAAGTGTGGAATTCAGAGAAATAAAGTCACAATTACCTTTTTTTATGGAAACAAGTTTCCATAGTGATGCAGTGTGGCAGAAACCATACAGCACTTAAAACATTTAACTGTATTCCAGCACCCTGACATTGTGGCAGCGAGTTTTGCATTTGTAACCATCATTCATGTTTCTACAGAAAATGTAAGAATGCAGTTAGTGATGCTAGCTATAAGCTCTGTGTAACATACCTGTTGTGGCTTCTGTTGTGGCTTGTGGTGTGACTGCCACATGAACTGCCACATGCTGCTGACCGGCTCCACACCAGTACCAGCCCGAGTCTCTCATCTCCAGCTGCATGAGTGTCACAGTGAACAAGCTGTTCTTGTCATCATGGATGAGC
This sequence comes from Chanodichthys erythropterus, assembly GCF_024489055.1. NCBI lineage: Eukaryota > Metazoa > Chordata > Actinopteri > Cypriniformes > Xenocyprididae > Chanodichthys > Chanodichthys erythropterus. The sequence goes on from NC_090236.1 coordinate 10,573,615, forward strand.
ACGTTTCTGCTGCTGAATGTTCCTTCAGAATCCGTCGACACGCAGGAGTTCCAGTTCCCGCTGCGACACCACCGCTTCTCACTGGACCTGCAGGGAAAACAGTAATACAAGGATTTAAAAAATTTAATCAGAAAAATGTTTGGCATAGGCAAGTTCATTCCTTACTTTTTTTTTTATTCTGGGGTGAAATATGAAGTGGACATGTTCATCACAGGTTATGTTATGTGTCATATCTTAGATTTGTCTGTTGATGATGTGTAATAGGTTACCTGAGGTTCTTACTGTAGCGACACTGAACACTGACGCTGCGTCCTTCATCTGCAATCACCATACTGCTCACCACTGACATTCCTGCAGCAACACAACCATGAGTTACGCTGACTAACACCTCTATGACACCTTCACAAATGCTTCAGAAGAGGAAGAGTTGTTGTAGTAGAGTGTTGTTGTCAGGCCGTCATTTTACGCCGGACTGATTCACAAATGAGGGTCAATTCAACACTGAATTTGCATAAAAGATTAACACATGCTAGTGGATGAGTTGAATCAACTCTACAGCAACTACACAAATTTATCCACTAACATTCAGAAACGTCCAGTTTCATTGTAAAAGTTGTAACTTCTTCCTGAGTCTCTCCATCAGTGTCGACTCCGGTTTGAACACCGTTACTGACAATCCTCATTTTGGCTGCGTGAGATTCTCCAGCTTTGCTGTTGCTGGGCAACTGAAGCATGAGCTGTTAAAGCTCCGCCCTCTTCTGGAAAGGAGGCCGGTGTTATGAAATGCTCGGTGTCTGAGATTTTCGGTGACACTGGGCGGAGCTTACATGAATATTCACGAGTTTCCTGTTTTGAGTTAAAGCGCCACTGAAAATGTTAGTGCACGCTCTTCGGCTTACATTAAACGTAATTAGCATATGTTTCAGCGTTAAACGATGTCAAGCTTGTAACTGTTATTGATGCACAAGATTTTATATAAGCTATATTGTTTTATGTCGTGTCATGTGTTAGCTATGTTTGATATGAACACAGCCAATGATTCACGGGTGTCGTTAGGATTCGCTAAAGGAGCCAATAGCATTTTAAGTAGCCTATTTTTGTTGTTTCTGTATTACCTTGACTCTTTTAAGCATGTAGTTTTGAAAGTTTGCAAAATGTATGGTAGCATAATAATATTAATTGTAAACTCCTGTGGTGAAGGCAGCAGTAAACTTTCCTAGTTTGCAGAACTTGAAGCACTTCTAATCTGGGTAGACTTGAATTTCTATATGTAATACGTTTCAAAAATTGCACACATGCAAGAAAACATGTTAATGTACTTTATAGTTTATTTATTATCCAAATAGGCCATGGTGAATTATGCATGCGATAACTAATATAATATATAGCCAATATTCTTTCATTCCCAAATATGACTTTTGTTTACTGCTGCCTTCACCACAGGAGTTTACAATTAATATTATTATGCTACCATACATTTTGGCAAACTTTCAAAATTATATGCTTAAAAGACTCAACAAAAATAGGCTACTTAAAACGCTACTGGCTCGTTTAGCGAATCCTAACGACACCCGTGAATCATTGGCTGTGTTCATATCAAACAGCTAACCAGCAGCTAACACATGACACGACATAAAACAATATAGCTTATAAAATCTTGTGCATCAGTAACAGTTAGAATATAAGCTTGATTTCGTTTAACGCTGAAAATATGCTAATTACTTTTAATGTAAGCCGAAGAGCGTGCACTAACATTTTCAGTGGCGCTTTAACTCAAAACAGGAAACTCGTGAATATTCATGTAAGCCCCGCCCAGTGTCACCGAAAATCTCAGACACCGAATATTTCATAACACCGGGAGCAGCATCCCATTTGCATTTAAAGGGACACACACAAAAACAGTGTGTTTTTGCTCACACCCAAATAGGGGCAAATTTGACAGGCTATAATAAATGATCTGTGGGATTTTGAGCTGAAACTTCACAGACACAATCTGGACACCAGAGACTTATATTACATCTTGTGTTTTTGAAATAAGTCTCTTCTGCTCACCAAGGCTGCATTTATTTGATGAAAAAATACAGTAAAAAAACAGTTATATTGTGAAATATTAAAAAGTAAAAGTGTTACCTATTTGAATATATTGTAAAAAGTAATTTATTATAATATTTTTTTTATATTTTATTTTAAATATATTATAATTTATGATGCAAAGCTGAATTGTCAGCATCATTACTCCAGTCTTCAGTGTCACATGATCCTTCAGAAATCATTCTAATATGATGATTTGCTGCTCAAGAAACATTTTCTGATTATTTAAAAAATATATTTTTGTATACATACAATCATGGGAATATTTTAATTCTCAAATTTTAGCTTATTTTAAATCAGCTTAAATTAAAGGATGTACAAGAATGATGAATTTGATACATTTTAAATGTATAATTTTATTCTTTCACACTGCAGTAATGTGAATGAGAATTTTTTTGCATTAATGCAAATAAGGGAGGAAATGTAATTGTCAATAATCATACTGCAAAACTCTTAATGGTCTTAAACTACATTTTGTTTTTCAACAAAATAGTTTAAATATAATTTAAATTTTTTTTTTTTTCTGAACATTGTGCAGTTTTGTTGAATTCAAATAGCCATTGCATTTAAATAATTATCAGCTATTTTACAGGCAAAGTTTTATATAGGCCAGTATATCAGTTTAACATACAAATGTGTTGTATTTACAATAAATGAGTTTCTTAACTCACCTTGAATGACACTGATATAAAGGGAGGCAGTGCTGTCAGCAACCCACATCCCTCCGAGCTCCACCCCACACCAGTACCACCCCGAATCCTCCACCGTCAGGTTCTGCATGCTCACGGTAAACACATGCTGAGTGGGGTCATCAGCGATCGTCACCCTTCCCTTGCTTTGAGGGGTTGATTCGGGGTCATCAGTGCGTGCCAGGCTGGAGCAGAAGTCTATCATCCTGCCGTGGCACCAATACTTCACGTTACGGATGTACTGCGGGTTGTAGTGACACGGGACAGTGACGGACTGACCCTCCAGCACAGCCAGATCTCCTACAGTGGTCACTGTGCTGTGGGAACCTAAAAACAGAACAAGATAACAGGCAGATAATGAAATTGTATAATGGTACCACTTTTTTAACATTAGTTAATGCAATAACTAACAATGAGCAATACATTTTTACATAAATTATTAACCTTTGTTAAACCATAGTTTAAAAAAAAGTTTACTTTGAATAAACAAAACTGTATGCCTTTTGTGGAAGAACATTTTTTTGGTTGTGCTTTGGCCCTTCACAACAGATAATGCTTTACATATACTACATATGCATTTTTTCCTTTTAATAAAATACCTTACTTGCCTGTTCACATTTACATTTCAAATGTACACATCAAAGTAGACAGAGCAACTTTTCTCTTCCATTATAAAGCTCGGATGTGTCAGGATATTTATTAATATTTCTCCAATATTATGTAACAGTGATTTGTATTTACTCAAAGAAATTGTCAGCTTTACTTGAATTTCTTTTGTTCATACAACTATTGTTATTTGTACGAATTACTCGATATAGTGGCATGGAACCACTGCTTCTTTTTTTTTTAAGTAAATCCAACAATTCATTTTCAACTGAATGACTGTTTACTATTGAATTTACAGCAGAATTTAACTCAGTTTGCATCATTGAATCATTATATTCCTGTTTATCACTGTAAAGCTGCTTTGAAACAATCTGTATTGTATAAGGCGCTATTTAAACAAATGAAGAGACACACAGGCGAGTGACAGATGTGTGCAATTTCCAGTGAAAGCCATCTGGAGAGGTCTAAAATATAAATACTTACATAGGCTTAACATAGTGAATCAGGGTAAGACAAAAACACGTTTTGGAAGAATTGACTCATTACTTATTTTATTAATTTTGAACAACAACAAAAAAAGTTACACTGCACCTTTAAATAATGTTAACAAATAAATTTTTGATCTTAAAATTGTTTTGGTAAATGCTGAGATTAACTATGAAATAATTAATGCTGTAGATGTAGTGTTATGCTAATCAAGGCAGTTAGCTAATCTTAACAAATGAAACCTTATTGTAAAGTGTTACCAATAGAACAAATTGCACTTTTTTCCTGGTAATATATAATATGCAGCATTCAAATATTTTCTTAAATACAAATATATCATAAATTCAACTGTAAGAATTTCTGTTTCTTGACCTCAAAAGACTCTCTCCATTGAAAAACTTACAATACTTTCTCTGTCTATGAATGCAGTAAATCATACTAGAATGACTTTTGTTTATTTAGTAATTTATATAATTAGTTGCATTAGTGGATTACACAATGATGCCTGGAAAAATCCATTGGTTTATTCAAACATTAATCATAATGTCAGAATGCTTCCTGTTTTTTGTTAACTCACAATGACTTCACGAAATGGCCGATTGTCACTGTGGCCAATAGGCCTGTTTTCAGTTTCCAGTTACTTTCATTTCCTAACTAATGAAATTCAACAAACATAAAAAAAAAAAAAATTAAAAAAAAAAAACACCCACAAGCTGTTGTCCATCAATCTTCCAAAAACTACAATCAAGCATAAAAGGGCAAATAACACAATATTACATTTTCACACATACCTTTATTTTCACTCTTTTGAAAATTAAAAGTTAATGAATGAAAAACATTGTGTGTTTGGAAAAGCTAATAGACAGCATTCCAAAATACTTTGAGGAATTTGGGTCACAGCTTCTTCCTTCATATGAACACTCACGCAGCTAGCTGCTGCTTGAAACATTTTCCATTTTGGGTTTTAAAAATGCAAACAGCTCAATATAATTTTCAAAAGAGAGGAAGTTTTAACCCATGACCAATTTTAGCTAAAGAACAGCTCTCTAAATATGTTTGCAAGTACCCTTCCATAAAACACAGTTTTGGAAAGTGTCTTCAATGCCTTTCCAACATCTGTCTTTGTAAAAGGAATGATAAAAGCTCACCTGGCAGAACACCAAGAACAAGAATGGTCAGAAGTAGCGGAAGAGTCATCGCTGAGCTCGAGTGTGATAAACCATCGGAGTCCCTCTTTCCTAATGACAGCTGCTGCGAGAAGGAATATTTCTGCGTTCACTCTCACTTCCTTCTGCCTAAACCATGTCCAGATGTGGGAGTTTAACCATTTGCACTCCACATTGGAATTGTGTTCAGTGCAATGCTAAAATATAGATTAACCATAATCTATCATTTGGTTTCATTTACACTCAAAATAAAAAAAATAGAAAATAGGCAATTGTTCGATGTTTTCATTTTAATATATTTTTTATATACAAAGATAACCGTTACTTCAGATGTGATTAACTATCTACGTCACATGGAATAAAACACCACAGGATCATTCGATTGATTTATAGGCATTTATTTTCTTTCAATAACTTTCAGAAAGTTTTACAAAAGTAGAAAAATTAAGGGACAAGACAAGAACTGATCATAAATGACAATTCTGTCAAAACATATATTAACATTGAGAGATCCACAGACTGTTTGTAGTTGTTCTACAGCATTTGGTCTTCATATCTGTGGAAAACAAATAATTCATTACAGGTGGTTGCAATCTTGAGAAAATAAAAATAAAAAAAAATTTGCCTAATGCTCCAGTAATTAATCCTATCATGATTTTAAGATTATGGTAAAAGACAATATTTCTGCAATATTGACAGTCATGCAAACATATCGGTCTTTTGCAGCCATTTAAAAAAGGGTTATTGGAAATTGCATAATGACTTTCCATTTCTCTAAATAACGTATGGTAACTGAAAGCCTTAAAAGCCATTTTGTTAGAGCCCCTTCAGTGGTGTGTTGGGATAAGTGGGATAGCTTTACACGTTGGTTTCATCCTTACCTAGAGGATAGGACTTTCACAGTAAAGATTGGGAATAATTGTTCTTCTACTGCCCTGTAAGTTACGGGGTACCTCAGGGCTCTATTTTAGGGCCGTTGTTTTTTTCTCTATACATAATTCCACTGGACTCTATATTTAATAAATTTGGCATTTCATATCATAGTTATGCTGATGACACACAGTTGTAGCTGCCTTTCAAAGCAGGAAATAATGCAGCTGAATTGCCTTAAGGATGTGAAATGTTGGATGAACTCAAATTTTTTAATGTTAAATGATAAAAAGACTGAAATTGTACTTTTTTGGGGGGCGAAGAAGATTGTTTACATCAAAAAAACGAATCTGGGACAGTTTTATCCTGTGTAAAAAGTAATGCCATTAACAATTCTGAGCTCAAATTCGATCGAAATTTTAACAAAGTACTAAAAAATAGTTTCAATTGAGGACGATTGCAAAATTGAAGTCATTTTTATCAAAGAATCATCTTCACAAATGCTTTTTTTTTTTTTCACGCTTGGATTACTGTAATGCGTTATATGCTGGGGTTTGTCAGTCGTCCCTGCCGAGGTTAACAACTGGTTTAAAATGCTGCAGCCAGACTGCTGACATATACTAAGGAGAGAGACCATTTAACTCCAAGTTTGGCCTCTCTACACAGGCTACCAGTTAAACAATGAATTGTCTTCAAAATTCTGTTATTCGTTTTTTGAAACCATTCATGGTTTGGCCCCAGAGTACAGTCCTCCACAACTCGCAGATTGTGCCTAAGGTTCTACGTACACGTTTAAGGTTAGAGGAGATCGAGCATTCTCAGTTGTGGCCCCTTTTTTACAGCACTTTGGTATGCTTTTATGTTTTTTGTTTTTTTGTTTTTTTTTTAAGTGCTTTATAAATAAATAAATGATTGATCATCAAACAAACATGAACACAAAATATTGTAACATGAAATGAAAGATGGAATAAAGCAATGAATGTTAAAGCACTTCTGTGCAACTACATATTTCATAGCACAAAAATAAATGCAAGACACAAAAAAAGGAAGCATGTACTGCTTTATCAGGTCACTTTTCTATATTAGGCAACAGAGAGTTTATTATCGGTCAGCTAGAAGGTTTTTAGAGAAATTGGCACACAATCTTCTGCTGTAGACGCACCTGCTGTAAGACTCTCTCATTCAGCCAACAAAATTGACAACCACTAGATGCAGAACAGTGTGAGCAAAGAGGAAGTCAGCAAACGCTCTCTCAGGAGAGACCGTCAGGAAATCTCCTTTGTTCTGAGGGTTGATCTGGATACGAAGACAGACTGAAGACACAAGAACATAAAGACACTAATGTTCAACTTGTTCATTATTACTCTACAACTACAGGAAACACAAGACCTGGATATATGACTTGGGTAAAGTTGGTTTTATATTCGCACATTCGGACTTCTGATAAATTCAGACTTTCCAATAAATGTGCAATAAATTAATGTTTGCGAATTTTAAGCAACGACATACTGACAACCAATGATTGTCAACTTACAACATTTTTCCCAGTCGATCAAAATAGGCAAATATTGTTTTAATGGCATATTTACTTGTGAATGTCCACTGAATGTCCAATGTAGTGTGATTAACAAGGCTATTGAATACGGATGTTCGAATGTGCAAATATAAAACCAACTTTACCCAAGTGGATATATGGACATTGTTTGGTGTAAGTGGTTAAGTGGTCAAGGATTAAAAAAAAAAAACATGGGATGTTTTAATTTTTATTAATTTACTAATTAATATTTGTTTATCTCATTGTGTAAATGCAGATATAATGTTCTTTAAATAATCACATTAAATAAATAAACAATGCATGCACCTTTTTAAAAAAAAATGCTATTATTTTTAATTGAAGATATATATATATATAAAATAACATTTTAAAATGTATTAAAAATTTGTATTCACAATTTTTACTGTATCTTTGATCAATAAATGCATGAATAATGATGAATAATTGCAGCCTTGGTGAGCATTAGAGACTTATTCCAGTGTATGTATGTGCGTATAAATGATATACTGAAATCATAAAGATAAAGTTAAATAATAAAGTTTTACATGACCGTTTGCATTTGGTGCAAAAAAAAAACCTTAATTAGCATTATATAAACATACATTATAAATACATAAATTTGACATGCATACATGAATAATAATTTTAGATTCTAGTTATATATGATTAAATGTAAATACCAGCCAGTATGAAGGATCCCACACACGCAATGAATCCAGATAAGAAGCTGTTGAAGGGAAACGTTCCCACCAGCACACAGTACAGGAACTGAAACACTCCTGTCAGTAAAATATACAGCAGATAAGCGTCGATCATCTTCAGCTTATTCGGTGTGCTGCTCCTGTACTCCTCCACAAAACGCGATAAGACAGAAAACACCGAGTTAGACATGATTTCTGCTCGAAATGTGCACAGGAATCCTAGAAATCAAGCAGCAAGGAAATGAATGACGTGTAAGCAGAGAGACAGAAGTGCGTCCACTAAACCTTCCCTACTGGAACTGCAGGTGAATTTTAGTTCCGATGCACGTGTTTCAAAGACATGAAACAGAGAAAGTAATAAGAAGCCTACATATTAGGTTTTCAACAGTTGTTAAATATATATTCTTATTGTGGGATCAAATATGATGTGCAATATAATACAAAAAAAGAGTGCTGTCATGATATGTAGAACAAATATGGATCTTAATTTTCCTGATTTTTATCTGGCAGGGCAAGTACTAGATATATGAACTAAAATAAAATATTTGGGACACATCATTAATGATGAAATGGGGATATGTAGAGTCAGAGCATGCCCAAGCCAATATGTTGGTAAGAAAATTTGATATGTGTTCAGATCAGATTAAGATAAACCTTTTTAGAACATTTTGTACCTATTTTTACACTGCCCCTTAATGGGTCAAGTTTAAAAAAGTGAGCTTATGTAAGCTTCAGACTGCTTACAATGATTTTATGAGAATTCTCTTTAAAAAAAACAGAGGTGGAGCAGTGCAAGTAATTTGTTTTGTATGTCAAGAGTAAGAACTTTTATGGCTTTAATGAGAAATCTGATGTATTCATTTATTAAATTTATTTATTTTTATTTATAAATTTGTTTGTATGTTGTATGTTTCTTTCTTTTCTAATGGGCCTTGATTCTGTAAATAAAAGTTGAATGAATGTATGAATAAATTACATGATCATATTAATTAACAACAATGTATTATTAACATTGCTGTAGAATAAAGAAAATAATGACGTTAAAACCCATTCCTTTAACATTAAATGTGTTATATTTTTTAGACATTTATAACTTATTTGACATATGATTTGATACCCATATATATAATATATATATAATATATTTTAAATAGAAATATTAATTTTTGAATATAAAGCATGATAAAATTTAGCCAAATGATTAGCTATACAATAGACTGCAAAATATATGTCTAAAAAAGACACAATCCAATTTTCTATCAGTATAATTTTCCAAAAATTCAATCAGAATAACCATAGACAATTGTGAAACGGATGAATTATGTAATATTAAGTGTGAGATAAAAAGATAATTATCCAGTTATTGATACAAAATAAGACTATCTTGCTTCAAGAAATAGATCAGAGAGATTATTCCTTATTACTACAGTGATGTTTTGAAACATTAACATTTCCAATATAAATATGTTCACGAATTAAGACAATAGTGCGTTTCATCTTTTTTTACAGTCTATGGTTTCATGCCATTTCACCCACTTATTTTATTTCTGTGACGCGGCTCCTTTAAATCCGCTGACGTCGGCGTTACAAAACACAAACACGGGCCTTTAAAGTGACCGTGTGTGAAAGATCCCGGTAGCGGACATCCAAATCTAAAATCTGACAGTCTGAGGTCGTGGCTTTTTCTTATATTATGCTTCATAATGTCTCCTGCAAACGCCGCAATGCAAGACGAGACTGACACAGAGTGAGTACTGTAATATTTTAAAAACAATTGATATTACACACTTATGCCAGTCGCTCATATAACATGAACTTTCCTTCTATTATGTAACACTGTATGTTCAACATTTGACTATTTCAGGATCCTTGTCGTGAATATTTGAAATGAAGTTCTAGAATAATTCATACATGGTCTGTTATGACTTGTCTTGGATGATTTCATATCGTTGTGCAATGTCATGCTGAGCTGTTACATCACAGCAGTTGTGGCTCGTTTTTTAACCAAGTAACAATATAGAATAATTTACAGCTTTACTTTTCTGCCTTATTATATCACAGGCATATTCATTTTTAAGATTAAGACTTAAAATGTAAATGTTATCTGTGACGAATTTTATTCATGGTGTAGCCTACAATGCAGATTGTAAATAAATAAATATTTAATAATAAAGTGATGCTCCTAACATAATTCACATCTTAACTCTTCTGTCTTATTTGCTCATAGGAGTATTATTTTTAAATATAAATAATTACATTTAAATGACACATTTTATTCATATGATGTATAGAACATAAAATAAAATATTTATAATCATGTAATGCTCCTAAAATACTTTACTTTTAAAGTTTTATTATTTCTTATGGGAGTATTAATGTTTAAATGTAAGATGAAAATGTAAATCTAAATGTTAACGGACCTTTTATTCATATGATGTACAGTGCAGAGTAGACCATATATATATATATATATATATATATATATATATATATATATATATATATATATATATATATATATATAGTGGCATGAAAAAGTATGTGAACCCCTTGCAGAATCTGTGAAAATGAGAATTATTTTAATAAAATAAGAGGGATTATAAAAAAAAAAAAATGCATGTTATTTTTTGTTTAGTACTGTCCTGAGTAAGATATTTTTAGTTCACAAGACAAAACAATATCTGAATTTATTAAAATAACACCATTCATAAGTATGTGAAGCATTGATTCTCAATACTGTGTGTGGTTACCTGATGATCCACGACTGTCTTTATGTTTTGTGATGGTTCTTCATGAGTCTCTTGTTTGTCCTGAGCAGTTAAACTGAGCTCTGTTCTTCAGAAAAATCCTCCAGCTCCTGCAGATTCATCAGTTTTCAAGCATTTTTGCATATTTGAACCCTTTCCAGCAGCGACTGTAGGATTTTGAGATCTGTGTTTTCATACTGAGGACAACTGAGGGACTCAAACTCAACTATTAAAAAAGGTTCAAACATTCACTGATGTTTCAGAAGGAAACACGATGCATTAAGAGCCGGGGGGTGAAAACTTTTGAATTCAAATATCAAGGTAAATTGTACTTAATTTTTCTGCCGGGAAACATGCAAGTATCTTCTGTTGGTTCTGAAGGGCAGTACTAAATGAAAAACAATGATATTTCAACAAAATAAGAAAAATTGTGACATCTTCATCCTGTTCAAAAGTTTTCACCCCCCGGCTCTTAATGCATCGTGTTTCCTTCTGAAACATCAGTGAATGTTTGAACCTTTTTTAATAGTTGAGTTTGAGTCCCTCAGTTGTCCTCAGTGTGAAAAGATAAATCTCAAAATCATTCAGTCACTGCTGGAAAGGGTTCAAATATGCAAAAATGCTTGAAAACTGAAGAATCTGCAGGAGCTGGAGGATTTTTCTGAAGAACAGAGCTCAGTTTAACTGATCAGGACAAACAAGAGACTCATGAACAACCATCACAAAACATAAAGACAGTCGTGGATCATCAGGTAACCACACACAGTATTGAGAATCAATGTTTACATACTTATGAATGGGGTTATTTTAATAAATTCAGCTATTGTTTTGTCTTGTGAACTAAATGCAAACATCTTTTATGTAAAATATCTTACTCAGGACAGTACTAAACAAAAAATAACATGCATATATATAATATAAGTTTTTGTTTTTTTTTTGTGTGTGTGTGTGTGCTTGCGAATGAATCATGCCCAGTAAGAATTATTAATACCCAGTTTATTGCCAGCAGGTGACAGGCTTGTACTCTGTATAAAGGCAGATGACATAACGCAGTATGTACACAGATGGGTGACATGGACAGTCTCATAGACCTTCCATTACTCTCACCCCTTCAGTGACTTTATATTTATCTGTCTTTTTAGGCCGACCTCTGGAAACTGGTCCTGGTGGCCCTCTTGGAGACCAACATCCATGTCCTTACTGAAAAGTGCCGAGGCTAAAATTCTTGCCTGTAAGATCCTCACTGTTCCCTTTTAGTATTTAGAATTTATATAGGATACGTTTTTGTTCAATTTAATATGTCCATGCATATGTCCAGGTATCCAGAATAACATTTGGTCCAGATTTGTGACTTTGCCAAATCAAAACAGAATATGGACTCTTAAAGTCACCAATAAGACAGCACTCAAATATAAAGACCAAGGTATAGTTTCTAATCTTCTAATCTTTTTCTTCTTCTTTGCAATTGTATGTAGCACATTTAAAAAAGTCTGACTGTCTCCCCTTCTCTTTCTAGCTGCTCAGACGCCCCTAGTGATGATCCACGGGTTCGGAGGGGGTGTCGGCCTCTGGATCCGTAACTTGGACGCTTTGAGTCATTCTCGACCCGTCTACGTCTTTGACCTGCTGGGTTTCGGGCGCAGCTCTCGCCCGTCGTTCCCATCTGACTCCTCATTGGCCGAAGAGCAGTTTGTTAGTTCAATAGAGCAATGGAGACAATCACTGGGCCTGGAACGCATGATCCTATTGGGCCACAGCCTGGGTGGTTACCTAGCAACGTCCTATACCATTCAATATCCTGAAAGGTATTAACAAAGCTTATGTAGTCAATTATAGCACAATAATAGTAATAGTTTACAATAAGAGCTGTCATCTACTCACTCTGATTTAATTTTAAACCCATATCATTATATTGAATGCAAAATGTTACTGATCTTTTTATAGTTGCTTTAAAATATTTATTCTTGTTATGCATTTACGTTTAATCATTTAGCAGATGCTTTTATCCAAATGCTTTTAACCCATCCAAGTTAATGCACACACATTAGGAGTAGTGAACGCACACACACTGCAAACTGTGGCTGGAACGAGAGGTAGAGTTTCTGAATGGCAGATCCTAGTGATGACATTTAGATGGAGAATTGAAGGGGCCCAAGCACTGAGCCCTGAAGCACCCCAATAATTAGACCTCACCCTAATTAATCTTAAGTAATCTTATATTACTGATGTTGAAAGGTCAATTTAAGGGCTATTTAGACACTTAAAGAGTTAGTTAACCCAAAAATGAAATTTCTATTATTAATTACCCACCTTCATGTCGTTCCACACCCGTAAAACCTTCTTCTTTGGAACACAAATTAAGATATTTTTGATAAAATCTGATGGCCTCCATTGACAGCAAGATAATTAACACTTTCAGTGCCCAGAAATCTACTAAAAACATATTTAAAACAGTTCATGTGACTACAGTGGTTATAAAGCATTTTTGTACACCAAAATAATGACTTTATCCAATAATATTTAGTGATGGGCGATTTCAAAACACTGCTTCATGAAGCTTCAAAGCTTTACAAATCTTTTGTTTTGAATCAGTTGTTCGGAGCGTGTATCAAACTTCAATGGTTCACCACTGGGGGGCGTGACTTTGGCAGTTTGATTCGCACTCCAAAACACTGATTCAAAACAAAAAATTTGTAAAGCTTCGAGTCTTAATGAAGCAGTGTTTTGAAATCGCCCATCACTAGATATTGTTGAATAAAGTCGTTATTTTGGCGCACAAAAAGTATTCTCGTCGCTTCACAACATTAAGGTTGAACCACTGTAGTCACATGATGTTTTAAATATGTCTTTAGTACCTTTCTGGGCAATGGAATGTGTTAATTATCTATCCATCGGATTTTATCAAAAATATCTTAATTTGTGTTCCGAAGATGAACATACGGGTGTGGAACGACATGAGGGTGAGTAATTAATGACAGAATTTTCATTTTTGGGTGAACTAACCCTTTAAGCCACAAGTGCAAATGTAAAGTAAAATATAAATAAAAAATCCAATACAAAAAAAAAAATTATATAAACAAAAATAAAAATGTAAATAAAATAAAGTTTACAAAAAATCTATTAAAAAAATTGATTATACTCCTCTGTTAAATGCATAAAGGTAAATAAATAATAATATATATCTCAATAAAACAACATATAAATGAATAACAAAATATCCACTCTTGTGACAATTATTTTATATAAATATTGCAAAAGCACACTTTGCAATCAAAGTATTTTGTGCATTTAATTTAGTAGGTTTCAAAATATGAAAAAATAAATATATTGTTCAAAATGAAGTCCTGAACATTTTTTTTGGTTGTCAAACTTTGTGGAACATGGTAAATGTTAATATAACGATCTACACGACCTTGAGACCAGTTGTGTTTTTGCCCTCTAGAGTCAGTCACCTCATCCTGGTGGACGCGTGGGGTTTCCCTGAGCGACCTCAGCCTCAGTTACAGGAGTCAGGAGATCAAGGGTCACAGCTTAAAAGGGTTTCACCGCCTCGCTGGGTGAAAGCTCTTGCTTCAGTGTTCAGCCTGTTCAACCCACTGGCCGTCATCAGAGCAGCTGGACCGTGGGGTGAGTGTGAGCACTATGATGACTGCGGCTCTGCTCTAGAGCCTTTGAGCCTAGAGACTTTGACCTTAACTAGGTATCTTATGCCTCCGTGCTTAAAATGCTGTCTAGGTAGGCCGCATACTAGGTTTTTGAGAAGAGGAAAGTTGCTTTGATTCAAGTCGATCTGTTATTCAAGAAAACAGTAAAGCACTTAATTTCCACTTCCTTAAAAAGGTCACCAAAACATCTGATCACATCACGTCTTCACCTGCAGGTCCAGGGCTGGTGAACAGATTCCGTCCTGACTTCAAGAGGAAGTTTGAGGATCTGTTTGAGGACGACACCATGACACAATACATCTACCACTGTAACGCCCAGAGCCCAAGGTACAGTCGTATTAAAGAGGGCCTGTTATGCTTTATTACATGTTCAACTTCCTTTTAGTGTGTAATGTTGCTGTTTGAGCGTGAAAAAGGTCTGCAAAGTTACAAAGTCCTTCCAGCGGGAGTGATTCTCTATATCAGAGTCACTGTTTCTGAACTCCCTGAAACGCCTCCATTGTATTCTTGAGTTTTCTTCCATCACAATATTCCTCATTTAAATAATTCCCACCCAAGGCATATGCAAAATAAAGGAGCGGGGCCTGGTTGAGTTAGTTAGTCATGTGTTGAAACTTGTGGTTATGGTAAGGGGCCAATGACCAATCAAATCCAGCCGACCAATCAGAGCACATTGTGCTTTTCAGAAGGAGGGGCTTCAGAGACAGGAACTAAACAGAACGTTACTGACAGACTAGGAAAAGAGGTGCTGCAACAATGTCGAAAAATAATGTTTTTGAACATTCAAGCATGAAAACCTGTTCTAGTAAAGCCCAAAAACAAAATCAAGACTTTGTAAAAGCCTCTTTCTAGAGATTCATTCCTTTACAGATGTATAAGCCATTGTGTATTTTATTCTCTTTTCCTCTCAGCGGTGAGGTGGGTTTCAAAGCCATGTCTGAGTCTCTCGGCTGGGCCAAAAGGCCGATGGTTCAGCGCGTGAACCTGCTGCCGCCGTCGACGCCTGTCAGCATGTTGTACGGCTCGCTCTCATGGGTGGACAGCTCTACTGGACACACAGTCATTCAGATCAGAGGCAAAAGCCCCACCAGTGTCACGGTGAGTAAGAAATTACAGCGTTTGCACTTTTTGAATTCATGGTAGAGATTGGAAAAACAAAAATGTGTAAATGTCACTGTGTCTTTTTTTTTTGCTCACTACAGCTGATTGAAGATGCTTCCCATCATGTCTACGCCGACCAGCCGGAAGAGTTCAACCGAGTGGTCGAGAGTATCTGTAATACAGTAGACTAAATATATATAAAGATCAGAGAGAATGTACATTGATTTGTGTGTGGGCATTTCTATCTTTGAAAGAGGTCATTCCTGTGTTTGTGGGATGATCGGATTGATAGAAACATTTAAAGGCAAAGCTGTTCTCAGACCTTGTCACTTCATAATCAGATTTTATTGTTTGTGGCCTTTAATGCGGAGAAGCGCAATGACTGTACTGCAGAATTTAATGGAAGCTGGTTGTATTTGTATTTTGTAACCTATATTTTATTCAGATTTCTTTTTAAGCATGCACTGAGAGAAGTCATGCTAGCTGTTAAACCTGTATCATAAATGCATTGACAATGTTTGGACAGTCATATTGACTAAAAGAAGAGATGTTTTTAATAATTATTTCATTCAAGCATTATAAACGATTGTCTGTATTTTATAACGTGCATATCTCAATACAGTGCTGTACCTTTAATACAGTGTGTCTGCATTTATTTCTATTTATGTTTTTCATGTTTCTGGAAGCTGTTCTCATTCCTCTTGTGATTACAATTAAGTAACACTAAGAGGTGCTAGATGCAACATTTTGCTTTTTTGGGTAGAATAATTCAGCTGATTTCATCAGAGCGTTCCCATTGACACTTTGCTCATTGCATACTACAGTATATACTGTATAATTCCTGCTATTGTAAAAAATGGCATGTGAATCAGTATGCTGTATGACAACAATAAATACAATAAATGCTTCAAACGGCGGTATGCTTGTAGCATGATCTCTGACTCACAAATATGATTAATTACTTTGTATTTTAATCCAATATACAATAAATAAATACCATGTCACGTTCAAAGTCACTTAAATCATCTTTCCCATTCTGATGCTCAGTTTGAACTTCAGCAGATCATTTATATGCCCTGAGATTGTTTGATTAGATATTTGCTTTAAAGGGTTAGTTCACCCAAAAATTTAAATTCTGTCATTTATTACTCACCCTCATGCTGTTCCACACCTGTAAGACCTTCGGAACAAAAATTAAGATATTTTTGTTGAAATCCGATGGCTCCGTGAGGCCTTCATAGGGACCAAAGACATTTCCTCTCTCAAGATCCATAAAGGTACTAAAAACATATTTAAATCGGTTCATGTGAGTACAGTGGTTCAATATTAATATTATAAAGCGACGAGAACATTTTTGGCACGCCAAAAAAACAAAATAACGACTTATAAAGTGATGGCCGATTTCAAAACAATGCTTCAGCAAGCATCGGATCATAAATGAATCAGTGTATCGAATCTGCTGTTCGTAGCGCCAAAGTCACGTGATTTCAGCCGTTGGCAGTTTGACATGAGATCCGAATCACGATTCGACACACTGATTCACTTTGCTCCGATGCTTCATGAAGCAGTGTTTTGAAATCGGCCATCACTTTGTAAGTCGTTATTTATTTATTTATTTATTTATTTTTGGGCGCACCAAAAATATTCTCGTCGCTTTATAATATTAATATTGAACCACTGTACTCACATGAACTGATTTAAATATGTTTTAGTACCTATATGGATCTTGAGAGAGGAAATGTAAAATATCTAAGTTACTTTTTCACATGTATTGACTGACAGCTCTCCTGTCTTCATGTTGAGAGAAATAAAGTGCAGAGATGTTGTGTGGGCTGTATGAACATGGTGGTTCTTAGTTCTAGACTAAATGTGAACATGCATTTACTCATCTCACTTGCATGAAAACATTCAATATTCCTCAAAATGAATAAAAAAATAACCTTCTCCTGTATCCTGTTCTTCTTTGATCCAGAATGGCAAGCACAGCTGAAAGGTTTGAGCTGCGCCCTCTACTGTACAGGCAAAAAACATGCGTTTCCTTCATTTTTGGTGTGAAAGGGCCTTAACGTTTGCCAAAAATAGAACTTTTTTGTTGTAATTAAAAAACAAGCAAGCCCAGCAAAGCCCTAACACATTACTTTTCTTAAAAAGTAACTACGTAATGCAATTAGTTATTTTTTTAGGGAATAATGAACTATTGTAATTCATTTAAGTAACTTTCCCCAACACTGCTGATAAACAATGCAATTTGTAATGCAACACTCTTAATTAGCAAGGAATACACAGGTGTTTGGTGTGATTGGATTGTTTAATAAACCTTTTCAACAGGTTAATAAGACAAGAAGACAGATGACATGTTCAAATGCAAACACTCCCTGTTTTACTTCATCTTTCCAAATCAAACACACAAGTCTTTTCTTGTTAAGGCAGGCAAAACATGTCCAAAAACAACTACAGATAACAAAATATGCTGTTAATAAAATATCATTTGATAAAGAGAAATACATCACATAGATAAATAATATAAACATACAAAAAACTTTTATATCCTTCATAAAAATCTAATATGTCATGAAGTGACTTTAATATGTATTCATAGTTTAAGTGTTCAGGAATAGTGTTAGTTTACAGCAGGGATGGACAACTCCGGTCCTGGAGGGCCAGTGTCCAGCAGAGTTTAGCTCCAACCCTAATCAAACACACCTGAACCAGCTAATCAAGGTCTTTAGGATTAGTAGTAAGTTATAGGCAAGTGAGTTTTTATTAGGGATGGAGATAAACTCTGCAGGACATTGGCCCTCTAGGACCGGAGTTGTCCATCCCTGGTTTACAGGTTTTGCAGTAGCAAATTAAGTGAAGATAGAACAGCATTTTGCATCAGACCAATGCAATTCAATATTAACTCACTTCCTTGAAGGCACATTAAATGAATTCATAATAGTCATTATTGTGAACAATAGGCAATATAAGGCAGCAGAGAAGTTGGGAAATGAAACTACATGTGTTTAGCAAATATATATTAGATAAACATTCATTAAGTAAAATAATACTCATATATGGTACTCATATAATATCCCAGGCCTTAGTTTTTTAGTGTGAACAAACATTTGATCAGCTAAACTAAACCAACAAACAATAAACCATTTTTAGAACTGTTAACCAATAAACCATTTTTAAAATAAATAATTTGTAAAATGAAATAGAATCAGGCACATACAGTAGGTATTTTATAAAATAGTGTGTGAAAAAGATTATTTCTTTAAGATGTCTGTAAAGAACTTTAAAGAAATAACCACATGGCTCAGTGAAACCCATTTAAAGGGATAATTTACCCAAAACTGAAAGTTCTCTCATCATTTCCTCACCCTCAAGTTGTTCCAAACCTGTATGAATTTCTTTCTTCTGCTGAACACAAAAGAAGATATTTTGAAGAATGTTGGTGATCAGACAGTTGACTATGGAGGTCAATGGCTACCGTCAACTCTTTGATTACCTACATTCTTTAAAATATCTTCTTTTGTGTTCAACAGAAGAAAGAAACTCATACAGGTTTGGAACAACTTGAGGGTGAGTAAATGACAAAAATGTAATTTTTTGGTGAACTATCCCTTTAAAAGGCATTTCCGAATACAGGATCTAATGATACTGAAATAACACTGTGAAGGGATACAGTCCATAACAGCAGACTGAATTTACTGGCTTTCGTGAACGTTGATTTCGGCCACGCCGTGCACCTGTGTGAGCTGTTTGCAGTCCAGAGACGCCACAAGCTTCCTCTGGCCGGCTATCGTCGGGATGAAGTGCTCCGTCACAGTTACGTTGGCATGCTTGCCTACATCACTGAAAAACATGAAAGAGAGAGATATTCATTAGTGGGAGAAAAGTGAGGACTTTCATTTAAGGGACTCTCCCAAAAGTCTGTTTGGAGATTTGCAGCTCAATTCGCCTGGAATTGATAAGATAAATGACATCTTAGAGAGTTGGCTTAGCCTTCCCCTGGCCACGGATTTAAAATATCATGGAATTTTCTCACACAATCCATTGATTGCTACATCTTCTGGTTGCTTTTAGAGGGAAAAGCTGTCCATGACTGCTGGTCTAGGATCAGTTTTCCTCATAATATAGCATATTGACAAAAGAGATTTGGTGTTTGCGCTCTTGAGAGCATCAAAGGTTTCTGTTTACAATGTGTTTTTGCAGCATTGCGCAATGAATCCAATCACAAATATATCTGTTGATTTCTTGAATGCAATGGCCAATCAGATGTGTTTAAATGCACTCACCAGAGCTGAGTTCTGCACAAATCCTCTCATTATAAGTTAACATAACAAACAACGTGTAGACATTATGTAGGCTAAATAAGAGATTCATCGTGCAGTCCGCTTCATTGATTATAGCAGAACTTTGTGAGATCGCGATGATTTGAGATGACAGATTTTTAGTGATATAGGTGATATACTGTATAATCCATTAAGAATTTGAATACAACTTTTGTTTTGCTGCATTAGGTAAGGCAATGGTTTGCTAAGCCAAATCACGCATACAGTACGCTTGCTTCTCTGCTCAAATTATAGTGATTTGTGAACGTATTTTCAGTTTTCATTTTAATTTGAGATAATTTTATTATGTGCTTTTTGTCATTTTAAAATAAAAAATATTTCAGTTTGCTTTAATTTATATTTATTTCAGTTTTAGTTTTAGTCATTTAAGTACTTTTTTAAATTATTTTATTTCAGTTAGTTGCCTTTTTATCTAATATGTATATTTAATTTCACTTCAGCTTTATGTCAATTAATGAAGATGATTTTATGTGCTTTTGTCTTTTTTATATTTTTATTTAGCTTTAAATGTATATTTGTTTCAGTTTTAGTAATTTTAGTCCTTAAACTTTTTTATTATTTTATTTCAGTTAGTTGCCTAGGCAACATTTCACATTTAAGTTTATCATCTAATATTTATATTTTATTTGACTTTTACTTTATTTAAATGAACAAAAATGATTTTTAATAGTTTAAGTTGCAGTTTTAGTAAACAATAACAACACTGGAATTTTTACCATAATTCAGAACCATTTCTAACATGAATTTTGTGGGAATAAAAAAAAATTCTAATGGAAATTCCTCAAGGATTTTATTATATTTACAAAATATAATACAAAAATCTACTCGTATTTTCTTGGAATAGGGAAATCACAGAGGGAGCTTTAGGAGAAATCCTAAACAATTTTCTTTAAATATCCTACCAGGGCATTTTATTCTGTCCATAATCAGAATAGTACTATTGAAAACTATGTGCTCCATGAGATCTAGCTTTTGTGTTGTGTTTTGTTGGGATGCTACAAGAAAATTCCTTTAGAGTCCTTCAGGATTTTTTTCAAATGGTAAAATTCTGATGGAATCCTGCTCATGTTCCATCCTACTAGTCAGGCACATAATTTTGAGGCTCTTACCCCACTATGATGGGATGGAGGTCTCTCAGCCCCAGTCCTTCCACTCGGATCACCACATTGCGCAGAGTACAGGGCAGAGGATTTGTGAACATGATCTTCGCGGACGTCTCCTTGCCCACATGCGCCTCTCCTATAGGCTATAATGAGAAGCAAAGCATATTTACAAATTTGTTTTATCATGGGACCAATTCTAATATACAATAAAATATTCTACAAAACACAACTGTACTGTGTTAAAAAGCAGCTGAAGGTTCTGGATGTCTCACCTCAATGGTGATATCAGGTGTTCGCAACCTAAAGCTGGTCTGATTGGCCAAAACCTGCTGGGTCTCACTGACCCGTCCAGACAGGGTCATCATAAGCGCGGCCTGGTCCACCAGCTGATTCTGATACTGCGTGTAAGGCAGGATCCAGTCAATGACCTTTTCTAAGAAAACAAAAATAAGAGGAATCAGCAATGATCATGAGCCTGAGAATCCTCAGTATATACTGCATTCTGCATAATGTTAGTAAATAAGTAAATAAATAAAAATAATTGATCAAATGTTAATGAATGAAATATTTAAAAAAAAAATACTTTAATTTCTCATGCTTTTATTTATTAATATTTTATTAATTATTTTATTTATTTTCTTTAAAATAGTTTTAAGAAATCATACAGTAGCTAAACAAATTTAAGTGCTGACATGAATTTCAGCAATGGTTATTATGACCTTTACCCATAAGATACTGCAATATATACTGCATACTACATATTTTTTTTAAACAGTATGTGGGTTAAATAAATAAATAAAATAATTATTAAAATATTAATAAATAAATCAATCATTATTATTTTATATAAATAATATGTAAACAAAATAAATAATTCAATGTTTAATTACTTATTTAATTCATTAAATTTAAAATAGTTGTAAGAAATAATTTATTGTAAATTTACAGTAGTACATTTATTTACAGAGGTGCATTATTGTTTTCATTAAAATAATGTCACAATGTAAAATGCAGTATGCAATGATGTCACATGACATGCTTAATTCAACAAGCTGCATCAAGTTATTTAAAAAAAATGATTGCGTTAAGTTGAAGTACAAAAATTGTAAAACAACCCAAAATAAATAAATGAATGCTTTAGTGTTCATTTTATGATATAATGAATAAGTAACATGTTAAATGTGGCCGGAAATGGATGCAGAATGCATTGCCGAATGCAAGTATTTCATACATACAGAAAATCTGTATATTGCGCATACTGTTATAATAGTATGTGCAGCTAGTATGCCACGGGAAAGCATTTATGAATGGCAGTGAAGTGATGCAACTGACGTTGGTAGGTCACATGATAATGACAACATGGCAGATGTAGTGGAGGGCCACTGTCCTGCAGAGTTTAGCTCCAACTTGCCTCAACACTCCTCCCTGGAAATTTCCATATGCCTAGTTAGACCTCGATTAGCCGGTTCAGGTGTGTTTAATTGGGGTTGGAGCTAAACTTTGCAGGACAGTGGCCCTCTCCAGGAGCAGGATTAGGACACCCCTGATATAGAGCATACTTTTCTAATGGTCCTAAAGTAATTTTCAAGCCAAATGCAGTACCTACAATACAGTATGAGGTTTCGGACGCGGCGTCAAACTCACCTTCCTGTGGCATCAGCTCCACATTAACCGTGTCCTTCTTCACTGTGCCCTTCAGCACGCCGGTGTAGTACATGACCGCCACCTGGCTGTGAAGGGTGGTTCTGCGGGGCTGAGAGCTCGTGTTCTTCACCACGATCTTCAGCTGAGCGTCTCCTCCCATGCGTGGACCTTCTCCCTCCATCCTCACCTCCACCTGCACGTCCTCAGCGATGGGACTGGAGTAGATTTCGGGTTTACTGCCGTAGCGACAGGCCGTCTCCACTGCGATACGCTCCTCCTCAGAGTCTGATGAGGAAAAGAAAAATTACAAATGACATCATATCACAAATGTTTCTCCTAGTCATCAATGAAATTACATGATGAGCAAATGATCATTTTTACTTATGTTCTCAGACTTTCACAACACTTCCCAAACTAAATGACATAAGCTGCTATATATATCCATTTTACAGTTCTATACTCTTACATTAAGTCTGTTGTCTCATTTGTTTATGTTCTGTGTAACTGAGACAATGATGCCATTGTTTCCTGTGGGAGGAACTCAGTTAAGTTTAAACTACCCGTTTGGAGATAATGACAGGTATTTTGGTGAGAAGGCAGTGGAATGTTAAGCCATAAACGCCAGTTAAACCAGGCATTGTGTGTTCTTGGCTGCCTCTGTCCTGGCATTTGCCAGTAATTCAAGCTCTGTATTGTAGGTTGCTCTGGTAAGACAGCATTGACTAAGAACATGAATTTACCTCCCAACTGAAATAAATCTCACCTCTGTGAAGTTGGCACCCCATAAAATGAAATGATCCCCAAAACGATGCCGATTTGTGCCGCAAAAATGTGATGGTTTCTATCTATTGGAACCATCGGCCAATTTCAGAATTGTCTTTCCTGTCAACAATTCTAGAGAAGGCTGTCTTTCAACAGCTTTCTTCTTATTGAAATGGAAATGGTATTTTTGATAAGTTCCAATCAGGATTTGGGGCTCAACACAGTACAGAGTCAGCCCTAATTTGTTTTTGTCTGTCGATTCAGGAAAGTGTGCAATTTTAGTTTTAATGGATTTGGCTGCTGCATTTGACACTATAGTGCATGATGTACTTTTGAAGCATTTAAGACTGTGGACATGGATTCAAGGAAATGCTCTTAATTGGTTTAATACATATCTTTCTGGAAGAACTTTTTCTGTGGAATAAGGACATTTTTCATCCTCTTCTGCTCTAATGAACTGTGGGGTTCCGCAAGGATCGATATTGGGTCCAGTCTTATTTTCTATTTACATGCTTCCATTGGCTGATATTTGTCAGAAACAATGTATATTATCATCTTTATGCTATTGATATTTAATTTTATCTCTCTATAAATATGGGAGATAATGCGGCCTTACAGTCTCTCTTTGATTGTTTTAATGACATTAAGGAGTGGATGGTAGCTAATTTTCTCCACCTGAATGAATCTAAGACTGAAGTGACAGTGTTTGGCCCTCCGAGTTCTTCCAAACATATAATTCATCAATTTTCTCCAACCTTTTTTTTCCCTTAAATGATTTGGAAGTTGCTTTTA
Organism: Chanodichthys erythropterus; assembly: GCF_024489055.1. NCBI lineage: Eukaryota > Metazoa > Chordata > Actinopteri > Cypriniformes > Xenocyprididae > Chanodichthys > Chanodichthys erythropterus. The sequence continues at coordinate 10,597,933 of NC_090236.1, forward strand.
TTACATCCGTACTGGACTATCAAAATTTGGTTCAAAATGCTGCTGCTAGGCTTTTAAACCGAGACTAGGAAATATGCAAGCACAACACCTGTACTAGCACCCCTTCATTGGCTTCCAGTCAAATTTAGGATTAAGTATAAGATGCTATTATTTTTTAAGGGATTAAATGGGCTGGCACCAGGACCTTTTCTGTTGCAGCTCCTTGTTAATGGAACAGTTTACCTCTCCATGTTAGATCCTGTGCCACCCTTGATGCATTTAAATCTCACTTAAAGACTTCTCTCTTGCATCTGATCATAATCAGTTTTATTGTAATTTTTGTAATTGTTTTATACTTTGTATCATAATCTTAGATTGTATGTGTTAGGTATGTAAAGCAATTTGGCCAATGTGTGTTGTTTTTTAATGTGCTATATAAATAAATGGGGCTGATTGATTGATTGATTGATTGATTGATTGATTGATTGATTGATTGATTGATTGATTGATTGATTGATTGATTGATTGATTGATTGATTGATTGATTGATTGATTGATTGATTTGATGTTTGAGATATTGAATATTATTTTTTGGGTTGTGTGACGTCATTCTCCACCCTGTGTTGTTCAAGTCGTCCCAAACGTTCGTTTGTGCTCGGTTTGTGTCGTAAAACAAACACTGTAACTATTTTCCTTCCACAGATATAACAAATATAATTCAAATGTGTATGTATAAATGTATTTACAGTTGTAATACACATTTCAGTACTTTATTTTCATTAAAATTGTCACAATGTAAAAAAAAAAAGCTTAAATGGTACTAAAATAGCCTTCATTTCTTCATGCAAAATTGTATTTTCTTCTTACTTTTCTTATGATTTTAAAATGTAATATTACATAATATTATTTCATTTGGATCTAATGCAGTTTTGTCTGGGAAACTGAACAAGTTCCAATACAAATGTCCTTAAGTGTTCTCCTAAATTTAATACCACATTATTTCATCATCATGTAGATACTGGATCTTGTTATATGATGTGATATTTGCTTTTGTCATTTCATGTGGGTACATGCAGGATGAGGCACTGAGATTGATGTATGAAATGTCTGAAAGTGAATCTGTGTGTGTTTCTCACCTTCAGGATATTTGTAAATGTTTGTGATGTCCACACGCTCATCAGAGCCGACAGCTTTAGTGCTGATGCAGTGCCCGACGGCTTTCTTCTCACTGTGAATTTGACTGAAGGTGCCATCGAGGTTCCTCTGCCAGTAGATCTTATCGCTGTTCACCTGCACCCATAAAAATAGCAAAGGTTTAGAGCTGAGAATCTTTCAAAGAGACATGACTGTCGAGATAAATGCAGGTTTCAAACAGGATATTATAGAGGGTATGAAGGAAAAATGTAACATAGATGCCAACATGTCAGGGCCGGCCCATGCTCTAGGACAGGAGTGAAGTGAGAGCAGAACTTGATTCTTTTTCTATAAATTAGGAATTGAAAACATTATCGTTTAGCTGTAACTAAAACTATTAAAAATTATTTCCGGGTAATTGAAATACAATAAATAAAACTAAATTATAAATATTAGATGAAAAACTTTTATTTGTTTGCAGTCAATTTGACTGAATTAATGTGCACTTTTGTCGACAGAAATGATGTGGATGGTTCTTTTATGGATATAATGATCATTTCAACATTGACGGGTCTGGACTCACCTCAGCAAAGACAAAAGGTGCGTCGTATTTCAAATAGACCTGTCCAGAGCGTATAGCGGCCAGTGATGCCGGGCCGCAGCGGAATGTCCCATGACTGGTTTCCTGGGGTGTGGAATCCACGGCCTGCCAGCCACCCATACCTGGAGGCAAATCTGGACGGGCCATCCAGCAATCATTCCAAACATGGAAGTTCCTGTAGGGACAGAAGAAAAGAGGAAATCAGGGATACAGAAAGAGAAACATATATAGGCAAAGCTGTAACCACCATAGACATTAATTAGAAATGGCTGAATGTGTTCATATTTTAATGCAATTATTATTGTTCTTTTTTTAATGATTTAATGATTTTTTCCCAACTAGTATTAGACCTAGAATTTCCTTCACTGTTCTTTATAAGAATACTTATTAAGAATATATAAATATTTTATAAAAAAAAAAATTGGACCCTTAACATTCAAGACATGGTTACAGCCTTGTATATAGGTCAGTATAAAATGATAAAATCCAATATTACTGTTGTATCATCGGTCAGAGAAACACAGACCAACCAATACAACAGAAATATTGGATTTTTATCATTTTATACTGACTTCCATGAATAAACACAAATGCTCACCATACAGAGTCAGAGTTAAGGTCATGGATCGGTTCCATATTCTCATCGAAATACACATCTGTTGTCAAGGAGACATCCGTATCATGGGCAGACTGGAAATTCGTTACGGAACGGGCAGGAATACCTAGACATCTCAATACTGGGACAGATATGGAAACAGAGTTATTCATCTGTTTGTAAATATTCAATATATACTGCAGTTCAAATTTTTGGGGTCAGTATGATTTTTTTTTTAAAGAAATTATTACTTTTATTCAGGAAGGATGCATTAAATTGATCAAAAGCAACAGTAAAGACATTGATAATGTTACAAAAGATTTCTTTATCAAATAAATGCTGTCCTTTTGATTCATCACAGAATCCTAAAAAAAAAAAAAATCACAGTTTCCACAAAAATATGAAGCAGCACAACTGTTTTCAACATTGATATTAATCAGAAATGTTTCTTGAGCAGCAAATCAGCATATTAGAATGATTTCTGAAGGATCATGTGACACTGAAGACTGGAGTAATGATGCTGAAAATTCAGCTTTAATCACAGGAATAAATTACATTTTAACATATATTCAAATAAACAACAGTTATTTTAAATGGCAATAATATATCACAATTTTTACTGTTTTAGAACAAATAAATGCCACCTTGGTGAGCATTAGAGACATTAAAAAAAAAATACACCAAATTTTGAATGGTAGTGTAAATCATATCAAACTAGGAAGAGGACAGAATGAGACACATGAGGCAAAATAACTGAATTACTGTGACGAGAAGTAACAAGTGCAAGAGTCTCACACAGAGTAAAATACTATTAATGTCTGTGTGTGGAATGAACAGTATGCAGACAAGAGTATTTTAAACTGAAGTTCACTACAGAGGTGTTACTACTGTTAACAGGGTCAGCTATGAATGTCACAGCGCAGTAAAGATAGCTTAAGGTTGACGACTCCGGATTCTGTTGGCCGCTTAAACTTGTAAACAATAGCATATTTTGTTAGTCCTATGACTCATATTCCCTCCCAAAATCCACTGATATTACAATTCGACCATGTGCTTTTGATGTGTAAAACATCAAAAGATAATTGCAGGAAACAGAATGCAACCTGACTGCAACAAGATGCAACAAGACTGATCTGCGAAATTTTCACTACTCTTTTTTGTCTTTTAGTTGTTTGTGAATTGTGAAGTTACTATTTGGCCGGTGAATTTTTTTTTGGAATTGCAAAAAAAAAAAAATCCATAGTTGACTTTTTTACGGAAGAAGATTAGGGCCAAGCAATAATAAAAAAAAATAAGTTGTAAAGTTGTTAAATTTCGAGAAAAAACTTGTTAAATTTCGAGAAAAAAAATCGAGATAAAATGTTGAGAATAAACAATTATGAGAATTTTTCTCATAATTTAACAAATTTCTTCTCATAATTTAACGACTTTTTTTCTCATAATTTAATGAGTTTATTCTGAACATTTTTTTTCGACTTTTTTCTCGAAATTTAACAACTTTAATCTCGAGATGGTATTATTTTTTTATTACACTGAACGTTTTTGCGGTTAAAAATGTGAGACGCAGGGCAGTGAATTGAAAAAAAAGATTTTTTTAAAAAAGTTGAACATCTTTGAACCTGAGCAGCAACCCTTTTAGAATGCCACATAATGCACAAGATGCTGCAAAAGACTCAAGTCGCCAACCGTCAAACATGTCCATCTAGATCATGTTGTTTACATAGAAAAACCATGACAAAATAGTGCAGTGGAAAACCACGTTCCCTTACAAAGCTAATCAAAAACACTGATTTCAGATTGGCTGATGTGTCTTTGGAAGGAGGGGTTTTGGCGAGAGTGATTTTTCACAAGTTTTTTATGTTAGATGTCCACAGCTTGAATCCTGAATCACTAACCACAAACTTGTGGCTGTTATCTGTACACACGCACCTGTGGTCGTGACCCCTGAAAACACCCAGCACTGCCCGTATTTGACGGGTTTTCCTCCTTCTTTGTGGTATTGCCTGAGGATTTCCACACTGCCACTCCAGGCAGTGGGAGACGTTCCACCCGCGTAATTCCCAGACCAGTTTCCCTCCAGAACGCCAAGGTCATCCGGAGCATTGATCTAGAACAGGGAATCAGATTTCTGAGGTCAAGTGGGTAAAGAGTCTTTGTAAAGAGTATCAGAATAATATGGCACTCTTTTCTTGACCCGTTCCATTTATATTGGCGCTCAGGGTGGGACTCACCATGGCAGAAATGACTCGGACCACACTGATAGGATTTCCTCTACCTGAGGGAGGAACCTCGCTATTATCCAGCACAAACAGACAGGCCTCCAGAATTCCTTCATCAAACTGTGAGAGAGAGAGACAACTTTCATTTGGTGTAAAATCTCAATGGTGCTAAACAGTCAAATCCTGGTCCAAAAATAACACCCCTCAAAAATAGCTTTGTTGTGTAAACAAATTCCAGTTGCCAAGTCCACACACATTTTCTGCTAATTTCACAGTAAATGCTTCTCTTTTTTTTAGTTTTTTTTTTTTTTTCAATGCAATCTATAATTGTGGTATAATTGATGTCAGATTTACCATAAATGTCACATAAAAACAACACAAACTGTGGTTTGGTGCTTTATGTGTTGTTAAGATGTGTTGTTTTCCTGTAAGTGGGCGTTTCTTTGCAAGAATAAGTTAAAGTTTGTTGAACTAAATCTTAGTTTTAATTGAACTAAAACTAAAATTAAAAATAAATTAAATATAAAATAGAAATAACTAATAAAACTGACAAAAGCACATAACAAAATTACTAAAACTTAAATTATTAAAACTAAAATTAAAACTAAAGAGATAAAAAACAGCAAATTCAAGCAAAATCTTAAATACTATAATAGTATATACATAATATAAAATAACACTGACTGTTATAGAAAGCTGTGGAAAGGAAAAATTACTAAAACATTACATTTTCAGTCTGACAAAAAATATATATATTTTACAAAAATAATGCAAAACAGTTTCACGGCAGGTCATTTTTTATGGGGAGTAAATTCTAAGTTCACCTGGCATTGGCATTTGTGGTAATAAGTGTCAATTGGGATTCCATGTGTGATTTATGATTTGCATTGTGCTTTCTTGATTGTATAAGATTTGTATAAAACTTTTTTTTTTTTTTTTCAGAGAAAGTGCTCTATTCTGATCTCCACACCTGGCCGAAGTTCCACGTCCGAGCTCCGATCTGCTTCTCAGTGCCGTAGTAGATTCTTCCAGTATCGTTTAAGACGTACTCCTTCAGCTCTTTCTCACCCTCCATGTACACTGTGTCCTCTGAGAAGAAAGAGAGAGAGAAAGAGAGAGAGAGTCATAAGGGAGGATGAACACACAGTTCCAGGATTTGATATGGTGGTTTGGTTCATCTGAAAGGAAAACAGTCTTATAGAGTGACATCATCAACGACTGGAATCTGTTCTGTCCCATTGGAATGTTCTCTGTTCCTGCACCAGGGCGTGAACACAAGGGAGGTGCAATCAAATGGGAAAAGGGAGTGAATGGAGGCACTATAAAGTAAAGGAAGTGATAGTGGTCTGAAAAGATTACGAAATGAATGGAAAAATCACTCAGACACAGTGAAGAAAAAGACCAGTGTAACGGAAAGAGGCCCGGAAGAGTGAAGCAGTGAGATAGAAGAAGATCAGAAGGACAGAAAAACAAACTTTTACAACACTGTTGTTTTGCTATCTAAAACTAATACTATTAAAAAATTATTTAAATAAAGGTGAAATAAAATTAAATATAAAACCTAAACTTCAAAGCCTTGAGCACTAAATGAAATAAAATTACTAAAACTGAAATAAATAAAATAAATAATTAAATTAAAATTTTAAATAAAAATATATAGAAATACTATGATAAGCCTGTTCTAAAATGAAAGACATGCCATTAATTAAACGTGACCCTGGACCACAAAAGCAGTCATAAGTCACACGGGTATATTTGTAGCAATAACCAACAATACATTGTATGGGTCAAAATTATTATTCTTTATGCAAAAAATCATTAGGATATTAAAGGTGCCATCGAATCGAAAATTGAATTTACCTTGGCATAGTTGAATAACAAGAGTTCAGTACATGGAAATGACATAGAGTGAGTCTCATTGCTTCCTCCTTCTTATGTAAATCTCATTTGTTTAAAAGACCTCAGAAGAATCTCAACATTAATATGTACGCCCCCAATATTTGCATATGCCAGCCCATGTTCAATGCATTACACAAGCCAGTATTAATGTCTGGATCTGTGCACAGCTGAATCATCAGACTAGGTAAGCAAGCAAGAACAATAGCGAAAAATGTCACATGGAGCAATAATAACTGACATGATCCATGATAACATGATATTTTTTGTGATATTTGTTAATTGTCTTTCTAAATGTTTTGTTAGCATGTTGCTAATGTACTGTTAAATGTGGTTAAAGTTACCATCGTTTATTACTGTATTCACGGAGACAAGAGTCGTTGCTATTTTCATTTTTAAACACTTGCAGTCTGTATAATTCATAAACACAACTTCATTCTTTATAAATCTCTCCAACAGTGTGTAATGTTAGCTTTAGCCACGGAGCACTATCAAACTCATTCAGAATCAAATGTAAACATCCAAATAAATACCATACTTACGCGATTAGACATGTTGCATGACGAACACTCTGTAAAGATCCATTTTGAGAGTTATATTAGCCGTGTGAACTTTGTTTATGCAATGATAGAGTTGAGAGCTCGGGAGGGGGTGGAGAGCGCGAGCAATTAAAGGGGCCGCAGCCTGAATCGGCGCATTTCTAATTATGCCCCAAAATAGGCAGTTAAAAAAAAATAATAAAAAACAATCTATGGGGTATTTTGAGCGGAAACTTCACAGACACATTCAGGGGACACCATAGACTTATATTACATCTTGTAAACGTTCGATGGCACCTTTAAGTAAAGATCATGTTCCATGAAGATATTTTGTAAATTTCCTACTATAAATATATCAAAAATGTATTTTTGTGAGTGGATATGCATTTCTAAGGACTTAATTTGGACAACTTTAAAGCCGATTTTCTCAATATTTAGATTTTTTTGCACCCTCAGATTCCAGATTTATGTTTCTCGGCCAAATATTGTCCTGTCCTATCCTAACAAACCATACATCAATGGAAAGCTTATTTATTCAGCTTTAAAATTATGTATAAATCTCAATTAAAAAAGACCCTTATGAGTGGTTTTGTGGTCCAGTGTCACAAATAGAAAATAAAAGCTAATTAAAAATATTAATAAATACTATAATAGAAAAAAATACTATGATAACACTGTTCTAAAATGAAAGACATGCCATTAATTAAGAAATATTTGTGTCTTCATTTTTTGTCTTTGTGTCTTCATTTTTTTCCCTTTGAAAGAGATTTCTCATCAAATTTTTCTTCATCTTTTGACATATAGGTATTTAGTCCAAAAACAGCTATCGTCACATTATTACGTCATAGTGTGATGAAAGACTGCTTCAGCAGAAGAAGATGAACGCTTCTACATCATCTATAGACCCACCCAACAATTGACACATCATGTAGTAGTAAATATGAAACAGATGCAAACACAGGATTACTCCAGCAACAAAACGACAGAGATGCCTTTGAGGGTTACAACATGTGTTGCAGTGCCAAGTTGTGGAAAACCCCCTCAATTGAACTCACATTCCGGGTAAAATCGCATTCCGGGGGGCACCGCAATACGACCGAAAGGGCACTTTACTGTTAGTGAGCCCCCCACTTATTCACTTAAAGAATACTTCCTAAATTGTAACATCGGATCCTCATACTTACATTTCCTTTGAGTAATTAATCAGTTATAATGAATAAAGTTAAAAAGCCTGAGCTTGATCAAACATTTCTCTGAAACTCAGCAACACCCTGTTATTGAAATACTTCCCCAAATGACAACATTACATGCAGAGTTGCAGAGTTCAGCTTGTTCTGAAGAACAGGAATGAGCCAGCAGCTTTCAGCAAAAGCACAGAGCAATGAAATGCAGTGTTATAAAACAAACCATGCTGAAAGAACCCAGTAAAGAATGACAGGAAGGGGCCTGGAGTGAACGAGCAGCCAAGGAGGGAGAGAAAGAGAGCAGGAGAGGGAAAGATATATTTGACATGTGAATTGCCAGATGAGGTGGGGCTGTGGAAAAAAATGTCAGAAAAAAAATGCAGAGAGAGAGAAAAAATAGAAGGAGAGAAAAAAAATTACAGTGTTTGGAGAGAAAGGTGATTTGGCAGACCTCTCTCTCTTTCTTCAACAATCATCTCTGGCATTCAGTGAAGGAAGCAGTGCACAGTCCGAACCACCCAAAAAAACTAGCTTGTTTTGATTTTGTTTTTGGGCTCTACTAGAGTAAGTTTTCATGTTCAACATTCAAAAAGAATATAATTTTCACACATTTGACATTATTGCAGCACCTCTCTTCCCAGTCCGGCAGTAACACTCTGTTCAGTTCCTGTCTCTAAAAGTGCAATTGGTTGGCTGGACCAGTGTTTCGTGATTTGTCAGACACTTTGAAACATGTTTCAGAAATGTCCCACCCCTTACAATATTTGCGAGTTTCAACACACTACTAACTAACTCAACAAGGCCCCACCCCTTTATTTTGCATACGTCTTGGGTGGTAATTATTTAAAATGAGGAAAATTGTGACGTGTTTGTTCCTGGAAGAAAACTCAAGACTACAATGAAGGTCGTTCAGGGAGTTCATAATAACTTTGGAGTGACTTTGTGCTTTGTAAGCGGGTGTTTATCAGCAGATCCCTAATATATCCGCTGATAGACACCTGCTTTCAAATGCTCCTGTGTTTATCTCTGTAAGCGCTTGGTGAAGACCGTCAAAGATGTCTGTTTACAACATGTTTTTGAGACGTTGTATCATTGTAGCCAATCACAGACATATCTGTTGAGTGCGTGAACTCAATGGTCAATCAACAGCACTCGAAATGCTAGAGGGAAATGTTGGTATCATCACATTTTTAAAATTTCAGTACCGACTTGGCACCAAAGTTGGTACTTTAGACAACCCTACCTGCAAATCCATGAAAAGTCATTAAAAAGTCTGTGTAAATACACTTTTTGCAAGAATGGAACAAGTAAAGTGGAACATAACATAATCTAATACATTATATTTCAAAGACCTTCATAAGGAAAGCAGCTCATCTCCCGCAGGCATTATTTAAACTGATTGATGCGTGACAGAGATGATGTAAAACTGGCCAACCTCTCTTATGATGGCAGAATTGGTTATGAGTTATAGCCAGTAGTTGCAGTGAAGCCAAAGCAGTTGTTAATCCAAACTTCTGCAACACAAATGGATTTCAAGAACACGTTCATTCCTCCTGAAGACTGACGTAAGTCACTGGGCCACAAGAGGAAACTTGCACCTTTGTGTTATATTGCGTTAACAGTTGCCTGTGCAATATTTAAGGCTAAATATATCAGCGTTTCCCAGACATGCTTCAGTGGAGGTGTGCGTTGGCTTCTCGTCAGTGGATGAGTTTGGTACAGTCATCATCGATGCATTTCGAAATGTGACATGACGTAATTCATGAATGCACCTATGTTTTTTTTTTATTAAAGTGCCCGTATTATGCTATTTCAAAAGTTCCTCATTTTCCTACAATAGGTTTACATGCATCCAAGGTCAAAAACACTTTAATTTTCTCATAATATACATTGCAGCATCACTTCTTTTTTCACAGTGTCTGAAATGGTTCGATCAATGATTTTGGTCTCTCCAAACCCCTCCTTTCTGAGAGCCTACTCTACTCTGATTGGTCAGGTGGCCCAGTCTGTTGTGATTGGTCTACTCTGCTCTGACAACACGAGCCAAAGTCTTCCTGGCCTCAGCTACAACTACAGTGTTTGAGGGTGGGTCAAAGTAGATGTTGTTCACGGGCAGCCAATGAAGACTATATGTGGGCATTATGCAAATGTGTTACAAACCTACAAAGGTTCATGCAGGAAGTAGAATTACTGATGACTCGTTTCGGCAGTCCAGAAACGTTTTTTTTCTTTTAGGAGACAATAACTGCGTTTGTCGTATACTTTGATCTTTGAAACTTTGCAAACCTTTTACACTCACAAACAGCTATATTACACCATAAATGAAAGGTCATATCTGAAATAGCAAAATAGAGGCACTTAAGGGGAAAGTGGGTAATTTTCTGTTTTTCAGAGCCATTCCATCGGTTTAAAAAGCAAAGTTGAACCAAAGTCACGTTAATTCGGAGTGGTGACACATCTACATCATCAGTGTCTGAGCATTATTGATAAGAATGAACTCTTTTTAATCTAATTGTTGAGCTGTATTATGCATATGTTGGAACATCTTTTTGTCTTACCTTCACACCAGGGGTTGAAGAGCATGTAAATGTCTTTGTCAGGATCATGCGTGGTAGTTTCGCCCGTCTTCAGACATTGCGTCACGACGGTCAGCTTGTACTTTCCGACGACAGCAGTAGTGGAGGAGTTGATGGACAGCTTGGCTCGGTTCATGTTCTGCTCCACGATCTTGGCCTCCCAGCGTTCATCCTGAAGTTCGTCCACCAGCGGTATGATGATGTGCGTGCCCTTTGACACCAGCGGGAGCGGCCCTGAATGATGACATGGACATGAAACACATGGTTTGAGAAGAACGTGATTTATTTGGTTCCAAGTTTCAAAATTCCTGGTAAATTATTACATGAAGGAGAATTCCAGCCAAATCCAAACAATCCAACTATGATGAAATGCTGTGATTCAGTCACACAAGGCCAGATAAAACACATAAGACTTGCACAAATGAAACCTGGTACTTCCTTTTTCAATTCCTGTTCTTTATGGTTATTAATAACTAAAAAGTCATGAATTTAAATGTTTATGTGTTAGAAGTGAAACATGAAAATAGCTGTGTAAGAAAAAGAGTACACAGCAGCAGAAAGTAAAAGTCAAGTTATTATTTTTGTTGATCCAATCAATTGCTGATTTTTTTTTTCAGACCTTTTTTGGGGTAAATATTCTGTTTCTCTCTGAAATTTGGAAGTAAACTAGATTGCGAATCGGACCACATCAGTTAGTTTGAACAGTTGAATTATCGTGTTTCAGCGTGTTATTATTGTGGTTTTATTGTTTATCTCTCACTCCCTAACTTCCTATCTTTACAAAAGAGGTGAGCTGTATCATTAGGTGTGGTTTAAGAGAGAAATTCGAAAAACACAGATGTGTTTACGCCTTTATCAGTGAGACAAGTTTCAGTCTGAGATGAGGACTCCCACTGTGTTTTTCAGTCTGAAAATAATAATTTCAATCTGCAGTCAACAGGAACAGTAGAAAGACTATACTTGAAATAACAACATGTGATATTTTTCTCCATGAGCAAATGTAAAATAGACTGGGGCTATTTTATTCTGGTGAATATTTCTTATTTCTGAGTGTTTAATACCTTGAGGTGTTAAAATACCATTGAATATTTCCACAGTTATTGGCCAGGAAAAAATATACAGTTTATTGAACTCTGGATGATTGGTTGTGGGGCATGTTGTCACAATGGGAACTTACGGTTTACTGATACTTATTTGGACAAATAATTAGGGATGCACTGAAATTAATATTCTAGGCCGAAACTGAAAATTCTGGTCACATTTGGTTAAAAACGAAACCAAAAATAGTTATTTCGGACAAAAAATTTTGGCAGCCAAAATTATGGTGCAAATAATACCTCTGTTCATAACATCTATCTATACGGAAGAGGATTAGGGCCAAGCAATAATAAAAAAATAAAACCATCTCGAGACTAAAGTTGTTAAATTTCGAGAAAAAACTCGTTAAATTTCAAGAAAAAAGTCGAAATAAAATGTTGAGAATAAACTCGTTAAATAACGAGAAAAAAATCATTAAATTTCGAGAAAAAGGTTGAGATAAAATGTTGAGAATAAACTCATTAAATTACGAGAAAAAACTCATTTAATTTCAAGAAAAAAGTCGAGATAAAATGTTGAGAATAAACTCATTAAATTATGAGGGAAAAGTCATTGTCTTCATTAAATTACGAATTTGTTCTCATAATTAAACAACTTTTTTCTCGTAATTTAATGAGTTTATTCTCAACATTTTATCTCAAATTTTTCTTGAAATTGAACGACTTTTTTTTCATAATTTAACGAATTTGTTCTCACAATCTAACTACTTTTTTCTCGTAATTTAATGATTTTATTCTCAACATTTTATCTAAACTTTTTTCTTGAAATTTAACAAGTTTTTTCTCGTTATTTAACGAGTTTATACTCAACATTTTATTTTGACTTTTTTCTCGAAATTTAACAACTTTAATCTCGAGATGGTTTTATTTTTTTATTATTGCTTGGCCCTAATCCTCTTCCATATATCTGTCATCTATCTATCTATAGCTTTTACTTTATGTTTGAAACCAACATAAAGAATAGATAAAGCACATATTTATGCAACTTTCTTTCACGCTCACCTGTCTTCAGTTCCAGGTGAAGTTTATCTGTGTTTGGGTTGAAAGGTCGTGAGAGGTCAAGCTCTATTTGGAACGTCTGTCCTCTGCGGATGATGAGCTGGTCACCGTAGTATTGATCCGTGCGATGCTCCTTCCTGTTCCGATCAGATTTCCGGCTGAGCAGATCCACAGAACGTACTGCTAGAGATAACTCTGATGAGGAAAAATAGAAGAAAATAAAGATTGTGTTTGAGGACATTCAGATGAAGTTTTTTTGTATTTGACTGTCAATATGCCGATTGTCTCAGATGGTGATTCTCACCGACTAGCTCTGTATCAATGCTGGGAGGCACTGGAGATACCGGCCCCTCTTCTTCTCCAGCCCCAGCATCCTCTTCTTTGGTAAAATCATCTGGGTTGCTCTGTTGTCGGATGCAGCACGGACAAGCCCTCCGTAACCAACGCCGACATCCGCTCTCCTCTTTCTTCACTTTGGCCTCGGTGTGTCTTTCAGGGACAGCACGACCGTTGCTTTCAGAGGCACCGTGGAAACGGCCCACAGCGGAGTTATCTCGTATTGATAGTCTTTCTCCTGGCATCCTGAAAGACATCATACAATGTAATTACTGTACATGGAAAATTAAAGACTTGACATAAGTGGAATGAGCAGACATTTAAAGTTTAACAATGGCATTTGTTGATAATGATTAATCAGTGAAGCAAATTCAAAGAGAATACAAACAAGATCTCATAAATCAGAGAGCCAACACTTGACTTTTAACTCAAAATAATTGGTTTGAGTAGGACAAACTTAAATAAGTTCAGTCAAATTAACTTTTTAGCACTTTCTTTTTCTTTCAAGTTCACAGAACTGATATATTTTAAGTAAACTGAACTATTGCTGTACTCATTCAGCAAGTGCTATACCATGCTATTGTAAACATTAGCAAATTAACAAGTTAGCATTTTCTGAATTAGCTTGTTATAGCTAGCTGCTTACTTAAACTTTGAATTTCTTTACTTAAAGGGATAGTTGACCCAAAAATGTAAATTTGATGTTTATCTGCTTACCCCCAGTGCATCCAAGATGTAGGTGACATTTTTTCTTCAGTCGATCACAAATTATGATTTTTAACTGCAACCGCTGCCGTCTGTCATTCAAATAATTGCAGTAGATGGGAACTTCATCTATAACAGTAAATAAAACTTGCTTAGACAAATCCAAATTAAACCCTGCGGCTCGTGACGACACATTAATGTCCTAACACACGAAACGATCGGTTTGTGAGAGAAACCGAAAAGTATTTATATACTTTTTTACCTCTAATACACCACTATGTCCAACTCCGTTCAGCTTCCTGTTAGTGAGGTCAAAAAACGCGTTGTGATGACGGAAGTGATGTCTCGCCCATATACTTCAATGAGCGCGAGACATCACTTCCGTTGTCAGAGCGCGATCTGACCTCACTCACCGGAAGCTGAACGGAGTTGGACATAGTGGTGTATTAGAGGTAAAAAATGATATAAATACTGTTCGGTTTCTCTCACAAACCGATCGTTTCGTGTCTTAGGACATCAATGTGTCGTCACGAGCCGCAGGGTTTCATTTGGATTTGTCTAAGCAAGGTTTATTCACTCTTTTAGATGAAGTTCCCATCTACTGCAATGATTTGAATGACAGAGGGCAGCGGTTGCAGTTAAAAATCATCATTTGTGATCGACTGAAGAAAAAATGTCACCTACATCTTGGATGCACTGGGGGTAAGCAGATAAATATCAAATTTTCATTTTTGGGTGAACTATCCCTTTAAAAATGTTGAGCCTCAAATATTTTGAGTTTTGCCAACTTATTCAGGTTTACAGTGTATGGTTGCTATGTCACAAGTGATACCAAGCATTTGCATAATGCATCTGTCAAGATATAAAAAGTTCTTAACTTTGAAATAGAACAAAAACAAGTTAGAGATAGATATGGGCTTGGCTTGAGGAAACGTAAAGTGTGAAGTTTTTGGTATTGAGGTTAACACAAGACCATTTCCTCTGCTTATGTTCTCTAGCGATAGCAATAGCAATGTGAACAATTCACACTTTGTAAAGGTGAGAAGGACTTGAAGAAAACAAAATAAAAATGAAACCAAGAGTCATACATGTGCATCCAGTATGAATCACATGTAAGATAAATGCATAATGCAATAATGCCTTGTAAGTGTTTCATTTGTATTTTCTCATTCAACAAGACTGAATTTAAATGGTGTTTAAAGTATACAAAATTGGTTTAAAATGCAAAATATATTATGTTTTTATGATGATAGCTGGATGTATCTCATGGAATTAAACTAGGGATGCACCGATTTGAAAATTTTGGCCGATACGATAACCGATTTGAAAGCTGATAAATGTTATATTGGTTGATATATTGGCATAATCAAGAAGTGCATGAGTTGGAAAGAAAAAGTTCCCATACATCTGCATTTCCCCAGTGTTGTTAAAGTATTTGCCGGTTTGGTCGTGGTCTGTAAACTTCAACATGCTGCTTAAAGATATCGGAATTATCCAGCATTGTTTCCACCATCAGATCTGTCTGATTGCCATTGAAATAAACATCAGTAATTGTTCACAAATGGTCAGCGATCAGTAGTTTTTTGGTGCAGAACAGATTAATTCACGAGGAATAGAAATGCTGACGTTGCACTGTTCTGTCCCAGTGACGCTGAGTAAACACTGAAAATGAAAACCATGTGTTTGTGCTCTCCCTCCATG
Source organism: Chanodichthys erythropterus (assembly GCF_024489055.1). Classification (NCBI taxonomy): domain Eukaryota; kingdom Metazoa; phylum Chordata; class Actinopteri; order Cypriniformes; family Xenocyprididae; genus Chanodichthys; species Chanodichthys erythropterus. The sequence goes on from NC_090236.1 coordinate 10,613,494, forward strand.
TCCTCAACATGTTTTCTTCTGTTTTCCCAAGACATTTCTCACAATTACTAAATTCCAAACTATCTATAATCAGCTGCCTCCATTTCTGAGACTCATTCCCTTGGATTTCACATAAAGCAAGCAGACACGCCTCTGCAGGACTTTCCCTTTAACATCTCAACTGTTTCTCCTAAACAGCAAAGAGATTGAATGAACAGCAAATTGAGACTTTTGTAAGATTGTTCTCATCAGATTTTTCTCTTAAAACCCCAATAATCTCGCTATGTTTCCATCCACCTATTTTTATGTGCATTTTAGGATATTGCATTAAAAAAACTATACACCAAGATGCACATAAATTCTAAAAATGTGCATAAAAAACACATGAACTGAACTGACTATCCAGCAGACCAATTTCAATGAACAGCATCTCAAATGTTGGTTTGGTCATTCAGAAGTGCCTGAGCCAAAGTCTGTCATCAGAATGACTTGGTTTAATATCCACCCAGAAGCGTCTCACATTATTGCATTCCCAAACACCAGCATCCGAACACAAGATAATATGACAGTGTTTATTGCATTTTGAGACGCAAGTCATTTAATAAAAATAGCCACGGTGGCTTTCCCCATTGAAGCAACTTCCATTTTTATTACAGATATTTCACACCAATTTCCTAGGAAGTGACGATTTAGCTCTTTTGAACACATGGGATGGAAACGCTGCTTCATTCAAAATGTTTTATGTTATGTTCCAAATTTTGCACACAAGTTAAATTCATAACTTTGAATGGAAACATAGCTTATGTCTAAAAAAAAACATATTTCTCTGCATTTCTGCACTCTGCATAACTTGCTTCCTAATCTTTTCTAATAAATCTGGCATTGTATATTATGAATGTTTCTGATGAACTGCTTTAGTTCCTCTTTTGTAAGTTGCTTTGGATAAAAGCTAAATGCATAAATGTAATGTAATGTAATGTCTCAAACAGTGCTACGATTTGCAGAGATACTAACATCTGTAATCCAAAGTCAACGAATTCAATGTGAACTCAAACATGAACTCAAACAAATGATCTGAGCTGCTATCCACATTCATTTTACAGTTCTAAACTCCTATCTATTGACTCTCTTTCTTTTTTCTTTCTCCAAATGAATTTTAGCTGAAACTTCTCAGACATAGATGGTTTGTCAATAAAACATAACTGAAAGCTCATTTAAGTCCCTTTAGCTATGAAAAAACAGTAAAACTGTACTGCACGTTATTGGTATTTAAGTGTTGTAAGCAATTTCACCCATTTCGCCGACTTCCATCAGATTTAGCCACTGAATTACACTGCCTTTATACACATCAGACAACATGTTTGCCTGTGTTTACTATTTAGCGAAAAATGTCCAAAGGTTTACCAGTTTAACACAGTCAAACACTCACAGTTCTGCTCATAAGTTTACAGCTGTATATGTGATGGGATGGGCATAGTGTACGTCACAAGAATGTGTGCAATGCAGCTCTGGATGACTGTAAGCCTGCAGACACTAACGTTACAGGACAGGACAGACTGGAGGACAAATTTGAATGCAAATGACATTCAATTAGGAAAAATACACTCATGATGAAACAAGGTTGATCTGTGATGTCATGAGAACTTCCACAAGGCGTGATGAGTCAAAGATTCTCAAAGACTGTATTCAAGCAATTCTCTGTTTTCAACCAATCAGACGGCCAATTTCCTAAACACAAGACTCAAGAGGTCACGACCTCTACGGCCCTGCAGGCACAAAGTGAGACAGCAGTACTGAGAGGGTTATATCTGTCAAGGAAGGAGAATCTGTTTAATGAGACTTTCAGAATAGATCTTAACGCTGTAAAGTCTGACATATGAAATAATAGTCAGAAAAATCTAATGGAATTGAACATTTACTGAAATCTTGAGTATCATATTTGATATATAAGGCTTTTATGGCCCATATAGTAAGATATAGTGAGAATATGGAGGAAAAAACACCTACAGAGGCCCAAAAACTGAGCAAAAATATGCAATTTGATGCAGTTGCTCATATTTATATGGCTAAAAAAAAAGTAAGAAATAACTATATAGCAGACTACTTGCAAGATTTCAATATTTTATAGCAAAAAGACACCTGGTCATGACCTGAAGGTCGATATTTTTACAATTATATATAAAATAAAGGCCTTTTACTTGCTAAAAAAAAGTCTAAACTACCAATCAGGTGACAGAAAGCACAAAGAAGATTGTGGACACAAACAATTTTCAGCAAAATTTTCATTATGTTAATAATTTAGAGGCCTTTTTAGTGTATTACATAAGATATAGTAGGCTAAATATGGTTAACGATATAACATACCAAAAGATACCAAAGTATCAAAAAGATTTCCTCAAATTCTTCCAAGACCAAATGATCTGTCATCCATATTCATTCTATAGCTCTATATTCTTACTGTATGTTGTGGCCGTTTTTATTTCCCTAAAGGACTTTTAGGAAAAACATCTTTGTGTTTCAGTTTAGCATCAATGGTGACTGAGAACTATTAGGTTCCACAAGCTATGAAAGAGCAACCTCTCTAAGCAACACATTTTTCCACTGGCTGTAGTGTATCATGAGATGCTGCAGGGGTTTATGGATGTTTAGAATGAATATTTCATGTATACATAGATAGATATGATAAGAATGCTAGAATGCCAAACTCCAGCCTGACCTTAAGCCTGACCTCTCCAATGCAGGCCAGCCTTCCTCACACATCTGCTCATGCCAAATCGTGATTCACTGTGACCCATGACCCCTGCTCGCTAATCATTGCAGGGCATATTGTTACAATATGTGTCTGTGTATATAAAAATCTCATTTTAAAATGAAATAATATTTCACAATATTACTGTTTTTGCTGTAGTTTTGAACAAATAAATGCAGCACATAAGATACTTCTTTGAAAAATCTTAACAACCCTAAACTTTTTGGATATTCCCACTTTTGTGACTATGTGTATGAGAGCCAATGTAACTCCAGCAGCTGGTCTAAAGCCAAAGATAGAGCAAGCAACTGGCAAATATGTGCACATGAGAGGGGCGGATTCAGATCTACTCCACTGAGCTGTATTTAGATTTTAAAGGGATACTTCACCCAAAAAAAAAGCAAATGTGCACCAAAACACTTTTTTTTTTTGTTCGTAAAGCACAAAAGGAGATGCTAAGCAGAAGGTTGACACTGCTCTTTTCGGTACATATGTAAATACATTAGTTTTGTGTAAAGAACTGACTGAAATTTTAATGTTATTCACTTAAAATATTCTAATTCACTGTTGCATATATTGCTAAAGGTTTGGGAATGCAGAAGCATACAGCTTCAATTTCGGTCTGTCGTTCTGTGCAAAAGCCGTCTCTCAATGCATTCCACAAATCATATGGATTTGGACATAAAGGTGAGTAAATAATGGTGAATTTTAATTTCTGAGTGTACTATTTGACTAAAGCAGTGTGTGTTTGTGTGGGATCTCTTGGATTACACCACCCAAGTTTTATATGGCACCAAATTATTTTAATTTCACACCACAAGGCACACTATTTGGAGTGACAAACGCCCAACTTGGATACCATGGATACGTCCCAGACTGTTACACCTGGCAACGGCGTTATAAACACAATAAAAATAAACAACTGAAGGCATAAGTTCTCACACCTAATGAAGTCATCATGTGACATACCTCTATTGAGTCTATTCATCTTCAAACTTTCATCATTTCCATCATCCAGAACTTGACAATTGCAGAATGATTGGGATTATCAGAGATTGCGAAAGAACACGACTCGACATGCTGTTCTTACATCACAGCAAACAGATGTTTTAGATAAGTTAATGTTCTAGTTCATCACAGCTAGCAATTATATTCTCTAAGAATGTTTTGCAAACGTTCCCATTAAGTTAAGACATTATTTCTGAATGTTTTCTGAACATTTCAAATGTCGTTTTTTTTTTCTTGGTTATGCGAACGTTCAGTAAACGTTCCATTTCATCACTCGTTTCTTTTAAATGCTGTCTGAACATTCTGAAACAAACATTTTAAAAATGTCAGATGAATTTCCTACGACAAACAATGTATAAATAACATTTTGGTGCTGAGATTTTGAGAACATTATTAAAGGGCAGATAACTTTGAGCAAACGTTCTATTAACGTTACAAGAAGAACGTTTGCTCATAACTTTGAGGGAACCTCGCCAGATCATTAGCCAAAATTTTGAGAATGTTCCCCGTTAGCCGGGATCACCTATACCAATCAGAACACCTTAGCATCCAGGGTGGTTACCCTAGCAACCACATAGCAACACCCTGGCAACCGCCTAAAACACAGATTTATTTAGATTCTACCTCTTTATTTGCACCACTGTGGTTCACACTGTTACGTCCATCTGTGTGCGTATGTGTTGATTTTGGCCGTCAAACTAGACCCTTAATGTTGCAATGCAATAGAGCAGAAATGGGCAGGACATTACACTTTAAGCACTCCAAACCTGCAGCTATAAAATTACTTTGCCTTTCTAGCAGCTTTAAAAATATCTTTCAGCTCCCTATTCTGTTTATGAGGGACTATGCAGAACATTCAGAATATCCAACCATTGACGTTTTAATTTTTACGTTTTAAATTTTAACGTTTAATTTATGAAATGTTAGTCGATAACTGCGATTTCATTAATTCAATAGTTTATCATAACTGAGAACTATCCCTTTGTTTGTCAGATTCTAAACACATAAAAGTTCATGTTTAAAGCTGTCGGTGAAGTCATGAGGAGACGAGCACATGATAATCACACTGACCAGTTATGTGGAATACACAAAATCCTTGTTTGACTCAAATGGATAGCCAAGAAAAAAAGCAGCAGCCCCAAGAAATTGGAAGTAGTAAAAGAAACAGACACAGTAAAATGGAAAAATAGCTGGAAAGGCTTTGAAATCATCAGCATGTGTCTCATTCATTTATGCAGAAACCAGTGATTGAGAGATGCAGATGTTCTCAAGTATCTGAACAATGTGAGGAGCTTTTTGATTAGGTCCCCACCCTATCAAATCAGATACAGCTGGAATCCATAAGCAAAAACATCTGGAAATCATGAAGTCAGTGTCTAGCTTTAACTGTGTTTCTAGTCAAGCACTAACATATATCCTGATGTATGTACAGTAGATCCAAAAAAAAATATTTGTACTCCTAAAAATGAATGAATGCCATTGCATTATAGTACATTATTATCTGCTCTTAAATGCTGGATAAACTTAAAACGAACTTCACTTCATCAATGACTTGCTTTAAAACATTACATCCAGGTATTTCAAGTGTTGCTTCAGTCCAAATACATGATCTATGTATTGCATATCCTTCAGGCATATTAGAAAGTTACATGAATAAAGAACAACTGTGGCTTGTAACTGTGGTTTTAGTTTCTCAGTTCTAAAAAAAGAGAATTCACATCAATCGCCAAAGCGAAAGTGCAAAGATAACTCAGTGAAAGTGCTTTATAAACATCACCACAATTATAGTTTCTATAATTATGGATCACAGTCTGATCTTTCTGATCTTCATCTGTGCGTTCTGAACAGCGCGTGAGACCAAGCACTTCTGCACAGATCAACAAAACTGACAGTAAGTCATTGAACAAGAGTAAAGAAAAAGATTTCGACTTACTTTTGTAAACTGGTTTTCTTCACGGGATTCCGATAGTGTTCTTCAAAAATATTCCCGAATGCAGAACGCACAAAACTTTCAGCAGGACTGATGATCACCACTGTACTAAGAAAGACTAGTAGACACGAACCGAGTTATACTACGCCCATCAAAGACGCCCACCCCCCTGTAACCACGTGTTTATCTTAAATATCAACTAATAGACATTTCTCTTTTTTGTATTTTGTATCACCCTTATTGAAGATTATGATCTAGTCTTTCATATCTTGATGGTACTGCTATTGTTTCTAGAATGTGTCTAGAAGGACGATTTGTAGTTATAAAAAATGAAAATGTTTTATGTAGCTACTTGTCCCCAGTCTCCCCTTCACTTGTCAAATGCACAATCCTCCTAAGGTTGTATTAATGGGGGTGATGGTTCATCAACATTTGGGATTTGAACACTAACTGTACAGATACCAGTCTTGATATTTAACTTTATTTTATACGAAATTCTTTGAAAGGACTGGGTTATCTCACAAAAGCAATTTCCCTTTCTACCCTAAAAATAGTTTGGAGAAAGTGAAACTGCAAAGCACAAGCTACACCATTTCATAAAGATCTATGTGTTTTTGAAATTTGCTGGTTGAAACTTTGTTACATTTGCCGACATTAATGCTCCTTTATTGCATAAAGTGTGTTATGCAATAAGAACAAAGCAGCGTTTTGTCAAATAATTCAGCAAGAGCATATCCACAATCCACAGGAATCCATGTCTCAACTAAAAGATGACTAAATTTAATTTTATCAGACATACGGTTTTAAAATCAACTTTCTCTTCGAGAAAAATTAACCAAAAATATTGATGATATCATCCTGCACTCAGGGGCGTATCCAAATGTTTTGTCTAAGGTGCCCCCTGCATGTGTGTGAAGTTTCAGCTCAAACTACCCCATAGATTTTTTTTTTTAATTCATTTTTTTAACTGCCTGTTTTGGGGCATCATTAAATATGCGCCGATTCAGGCTGCGCAGCCCCTTTAAATGCTCACTCTCCCCGCCCACAGAGCTCGCACTTGCAAACAGTGCATAAACAACGTTCACACAGCTAATTTAACCCTCAAAATGGAGCTTTACAAAGTGTTCGCCATACAGCATGTCTAATCGCATTAGTATTTATTCGGATGTTTACATTTGAATCTGAATGAGTTTGATAGTGCTCCGTGGCTAAAGCTAACATTAAGCACTGTTGGACAGATTTATAAAGAATGAAGTTGTGTTTATGAATTATACAGACTGCAAGAGTTTAAAAATGAAAATAGCGACGGCTCTTGTCTCCGTGAATACAGTAAGAAACGATGGTAACTTTAACCACATTTAACAGTACACTAGCAACATGCTAACAAAACATTTAGAAAGACAATTTACAAATATCACTAAAAATATCATGATATCATGGATCATGTCAGTTATTATTGCTCCATCTGCCTTTTTTCGCTATTGTTCTTGCTTGCTTACCTAGTCTGATGATTCAGCTGTGCACATCCAGACATCCTGCCCTTGTGTAATGCCTTGAACATGAGCTGGCATATGCAAATATTGGGGGCGTACATATTAATGATCCCGACTGTTACTGTTATGAAAGGACCAGGCAGGAGACAGAAGATCGATAAAACAGGTTTGTTTATTGGACACAAGCAGAGTATATGATGCAGACAGGTGAGTAGCAGATGCACTTTGGTGATGTACGAGTGATATGGAGAATGACAGTCCTTTGTAGTTGCAGAGTGACAATGGAGAATGATACTTGCTGAATGGAGCTGATGACTTCAGACAACACTTCACGCCCGACGAGAATCGTAGGAAGGAGCTTAGGAAACCCGGAGAACAGGTAAGTAGTCAGGAGAGTCCTTGAGGTAAGCATACAGGTAAGTCCTCCTTTGATGCAAACGAGACCGAACAATGTGGCTGAGTGTGAGTGTGTCTTAAAGGGTCATGAAACCACCCTCTTTCAGCTCAAGTCTAGCTCACAATCTTTTTGAAAAATGCAACTTAAATGGGCGTGGTGGCTGTGAGAGGAGAAGAGAGGAGAGGAGAGGAGAGGAGAGGAGAGGAGAGGAGAGGAGAGGAGGGGGGAAACTCATCGCGAGTAGCCCATGCATATCGACTGTCACTAAAAATCAGTGGTAAAACATGAGGAAATACTACATTTTTAAAAAAAAAAAAAAAAAACTGGAAAAGTTAAAATCTAATGAAATACACTGACACTTTATTTTTGTCTTTTCAAGAGTTACTGAATGCCCTGCTACATATATCCTACAGACTACAGTTATCATAATCCTATTTAAAACAATTAATGTACATGTGTAATTACAGTCAATATAAAATATATAGTTGTTTATATACACACACTATACATGCAAATATTTGAGAAAAAAAAAAAAAAAAAAACGCTTTAAAAAAAACCTTGCGTACATAGCATAGATCTACGCGCCGAACCTGCAACACGCTCAGTCAGTCAGGCTGCGTGCCGACTGGAGCAGAGCAAGCGACCAGAGCATTTTTAGATTCATTCCTATGGAAGTTGAGCGTCACATTTAACTTACGCGCGGCTCAACTTCCATAGGAATGATACGAAAACACTCGCGCTTACCCGCTCGCTCCGGAATGATACGAAAACTCAGTCTCGTTAATAATTATGAAACACCAATGAGTCATCAAAGTACTATCGTGCTCTGCCACGTCACAGCCTGTGACGTGGACAGGATGAAGATTTTAAACCCGAAAGACGAAAATAGCGTATAAAAACTAAAATTAAATCTAACAGATGCTAACATTATCTTCAGTGGTGTTCAACACACATACCTCTGTTAAAATCTCAGAAATTTTGGTTTAGGGTTTCATGACCCTTATAGTGCTGGTGATGAGTGCCCTGATGAGGTGCAGGTGACATGATCAGTACTCAGGGGAAGGTGTGCGCTGTGATTGGACGGTGCTGGAACCTGGCGTGTTTGTTACAGTAACGTAACATGGTATTATGTTGAGATTCACCCTTCTTCGGAGGTCTTTTAAACAAATGAGATTTATATAAGAATGAGGAAACAATGATGTTTGAAACTCACTGTATGTCTTTTCCATGTACTGAACTCTTGTTATTTAACTATGCCAAGGTTAATTAAATTTTTAATTCTAGGGCACCTTTAAGTTTTAAATTCAATAAGCATGAGTACTGTAAACTCATATACATTAAGTTAAATTCACTTATATTTTAGTGTTGGTTTACTCAATCATTAGAGTAAACTCAACTTAAGTTTATTCCACTCATTCAGTATGAATTCAGGCAACAGAGCGTATATCAAACTGCCAAAGTCACGTCAAAATTTTTCGAAACACAACGTAACGTAACAAAGCCTCATTTACTGAAATCATGTGACTTTGGCAGTTTGATACACGCTCCAAACCACTGATTCAAAACAAACGATTCGTAAAGCTTTGAAGCTTCATGAAGCAGTGTTTTGAAATCACCTTTCACGAGATATTGTTTTTTTTTTTTTTTATGTTGTTGTTGTTTGTTTTTTGGCTCACAGAAAGAATTCTTGTCACTTCATAACATTAAGGTTGAACCACTGTAGTCACATGAACTGTTTTAAATATGTCTTTAGTAGCTTTCTGGCTGTTTGAAAGTGTAAATTATCTTGCTGTCAATGCAGGCCTCACTGAGCCATCGGATTTTTTCAAAAGTGTCTTAATTTGTGTTCTGAAGATGAACAAAGATCTTAAAGGTGTGGAACGACATGAGGGTGAGTAATTAATGACATTATTTTCATTTTTGGGGTGAACTAACCCTTTAAATGGTTTAAGCTCATCAAACTCAAAGTAATAAAGTCACATAAGACTATAAGCCAAAACTATAACACTGGTACAAAGCAATGATGACAGAAAAGGAGCACTGTAAGTTCAGAGTACTCAAAACATTTAAGTAAACTAGCTCATTTATTTAAGTTAATAGAACTTGAAAATTTTGTGACAAGTGGGGCGGGGCTGAGAGCCGTGGGAGCGGAGTAAGGCCAGTGTGGTGCACAGGTGTCTCTCATTAACAATCCTGTCACTGGCATCACTTCGCTCCCACAGTTCTCAGCCTCTCTCACTGTTAATTACATACAGTTCATTTACATAAATATCACATTCAGATCTTAATTAAATGTTAGATAACACATGCTATTATAACTATGAGAGACTGTCATTATATACTTGCATGCGTCAAATAACATACAGAATATGGTCTTAAAAGTTTTGCAGCCCATCCTCAACCTAACCACAGGCTTTACTCTTCACCACAATGGTAACACAAAACTAACATAACAGAACCACCTGTAAATCCCAACATAACACATTAAACACTATCTTATGTCTCTTGTGCATGTTAATCTTGTGCAAAAACTCAAAAAAAAAAAAAAAAATTCAACTTAATTTCAACATTTATTTTCCTTATACAGTCCAACAAACAACTTTTTTCTATTAAGTCAATCAACTTTCATTATTAGTGAAACAAACTCATTTCATGTTGTGCTGTATTCTGATTACACAAACTGTATGTGAGTTACTGATGAGACAGTCAGCAGAAGTTCATCAGGTCAAGAAACTTGTGCAAGTACTGTGCGGTTTCCAGTAAACCATTGCACAGGGAAAGAAAACCTCAGAGTTCACAGTTACACAAGTGCTTGACTAAATGTATAAAATGTCATCACTTTTTCTTGATAATAATTTGTTAATGGCATCCTTCTGTGGTCAAATACTTTTGTATAGTGATGCCATCCCAGACTCGTTATTTTCTGTACTATAGTTTCATGTTTCTCATACCACTTATATTATATTCGCTTTCTTAATATTATTTGCATGCTACATGAAGAGTACCAAGGTATTACTTTGCAATTTATGGGGGGGGGGGGATCTTTGACGTCAAGACAAAAATGAGTTTTGCAACTTTTCTTTGTAGAGAGGTTCAGGAAATGAGTGAGAAGAGTGCCGGACACACTGCGAGGAAAAAAGTAAAGTTTGGCACTCCTTTCTGAATCATTATATATTTCATAATAGATCAGTTATGACTTCATAGAGTCTGTAGTGGAAAATGTCCAAATGTGTCAGCAGAATGAAACATGAAGGTGTGTCTTAGGAAATACATCATCAAGAGCAGTGTAATTCATCCAGTCTGATTCATTCATAAAACATCCATTTCTCTAATCTAACAAATAATCTAACCCACCCAATCCAGGTCACAGAATACACTACTAACTAAACTAAGTTGGGTTGGCTAATTCAAGTCAAGTTTGACTGAACTGTTGTAATGTCTAAATATTTGTTGCTGTTCTGTGGACGTTTTCGCATCAGAATCAGAATCCACTTTTATTGCCAAGTACAACATGTACAAGGAATCTGATTTGGTATGCAGGTGCTTTAAGAAGAATTAAGAAGAAAAATAAATATAAACTAGATAAAAAAGTTTGTCAAGACAAACTTTAAGTTGGTTTGAAAAAGCCGGTCCAGAAAGTTTGAAGTAGTTATAACAGTTGGAAGTTTGAGAGTTTTTCGGTTTGAAAGTTTGTTTTAGTTTAGTAGTTTTGATAGATAGATAGATAGATAGATAGATAGATAGATAGATAGATAGATAGATAGATAGATAGATAGATAGATAGATAGATAGATAGATAGATAGATAGATAGATAGATAGATAGATAGATAGATAGATAGATAGATAGATAGATAGATAGATACTCTGTGGTTGCTAAGGTGTTGCTATGCAGTTGCTAAGGTATTCTGGGTGGTTGCTAGGTTGTTGCTATGCGGTTGCTAAGGTATTCTGGGTGATTGCTAGGGTGTTGCTATGCGGTTGCTAGGGTACTCTGGGTGGTTGCTAAGGTGTTGCTATGTGGTTGCTAGGGTACTCGGGGTGGTTTCTAAGGTGTTGCTATGCCAAGGTCAAGGTCAAATTTATTTAGCAATTTCAACAATACAGTTAATAAGAATTTGTCTTGGTATGCTCACATGGTTAACAACAATGCACCGACACAAACACACACATATACACAGACAGAACAACACATATCACATATTAGGTGTGTCAGCTGGTTAACGGCCAGGCCATAAAGTGCTTAGTACAAGCCACACAGTCAGAAAGCAGTCCACAAGTTATGACCTAAGTCAAACATTCAAGCATCAAGCCGTGTTTAAGTATCGTATAGCTTGAAGGTAAGTGCTGTCTCTGAAACGTGATGTTCTGCTGGTGATGCTTCTGTACCTTTTCCCTGATGGCAGAAGAGTGAACAGGTGATGTGCTGGGTGGCAGGGGTCATTGGTGATGTTTCTGGCCTTCCTAATAATTCTGGTGACATAATGTGAGGCTATGGTAGGCAGACTGCAGCCAATGATCTTGGAGGCTCTGCGCACTACTTTCTCCAGCTGGTGCTTATCCTGACTGGATGCGTTCCCATACCAGGACAGGATAGAGAAGGTCAGCACGCTTTCTATGACAGCTCGATAGAAATGAATCATGCCTTCCTGGCTAACCCCAAATTTCCTCAACTGACGGAGGAAAAAGAGCCTCTGATGAGCTTTACTTACAATAAGACTAATGTTCAGGTCCCATGAGAGGGACTGATGTATGGTAGTGCCCAAGAAGCAGAAGGAGGAGACCCTCTCAACAACCTGACCATTGATGGAGAGAGGAAGATACTGGACTGTCTTCTTTCTAAAGTCCACTGTCATCTCTTTGGTCTTCAATGTATTGAGGATTAAGTTATTATCCTCGCACCACCTGACCAGCTGTTCCACTTCGCCCCGGTAAATGGATTCATCCCCATCAGAAATAAGACCATGATACAGTGGTATCATTTGCAAATTTTAACAGTTTTACAGATGTTGAAAGGGATATACAGTTGTTGGTATAAAAAGAGTATAGAAGAGGAGACAGGACACACCCTTGTGGTACACCGATGTTAAGAACCCTGGTTGAAGACCTATGATTATGGATTTTGACATATTGTTTCCTACAGGACAAAAAGTTCAGGATCCATTGACACAGTACAGCATTGATACCCATTGCTAAGAGAAAGTTATACAGTCTAATAGGAATAATAGTGTTAAATGCTGAACTAAAATCAAGGAACAGAACACGGGCATATGTGTGCTTAGCCTCAAGGTGTTGGAGAATAAAATGTGTGCTTAATGATACCGCATCATCCACTCCCCTATTTGCCCTCTAGGCGAACTGGTGAGGATCTAGTGTAATGTGCGCAAAGTTTCTGCAGACTAGGCGCTCAAACACCTTCATGACAGCGGACGTCAGAGCAACAGGTCTGAAATCATTAAGGCATGTGATGTTATTCTTCTTAGGCACCGGACTAATCATGGCTAATTTAAAACAAGCAGGTACTATAGATGTAGTGATAGACCAATTAAAAATATAAGTGAGTATGAAAGTAAGCTGATCTGCACAGCTCCTCAGGTGTGACACCATCAGGCCCTGCCGCTTTACTGATGTTTTGACACTGGAGCAGCCTCCGGACATCATGTTCTGATATTGAAAAAGGGGGGTAACTGATCAGCCCCGGTTGAGTGAAACTGTGAGAGATTGTCTGAGCTTCACTGGACCCAAATCTACAGTAGAAATCATTAAGCCTCTCAGGGAGGGAGGGGTCATCATCTATTACAGTGTGAGTAAAAATGTTTATATCATCATGTCTAAAAACACTCCAGTCAGTAATATCATGTCTATGGCTGAGGGAGAGTTCAATCTGACCAACTTTATCGTTGGTTTAGATGTTTTTAGTTTCTGACGGTATTTAGGAATATAGTGTTATGATCAGACTCACCAATTGGAGCTCTGATTAGAGCTTGATACGCCTCCGGAATGGAGGAGTAACACTGGTCCAGTGTTTTATCCAGCCTGGTGGGAATATGAATCTGGAGCTTGTATCTGGGAAAAGCTTTCATTATAGTGACATGGTTAAAATCTCCCACCACCAGGATTGCAGAGTCCGGGTTGGAGTTTTCCACGTTGGATATGTGATCGGCCAATTGCTGTGTTGCTGCCGCCGTCGCAGCGCTCGGTGGAATGTAAACAACGCACAATATGACGGAAGAGATTTCTCTTGGCGAGTAAAAGGGAATACACTTAACTGTGAGATACTCCAGGTCCGGTGAACAGTTGCGTGACAGAATTTTGGTGTCCGTACACCAGTTCTGGTTGGTGTAAACACAGACACCACCGCCACAGTGTTTAAGGGATTCACTGGTGCGATCCGCCCGATGAAAAGTGAAGCCCTCCTGCTGTAACGCGGAATCAGGAATATTCTCATGCAGCCAAGTTTCTGTCAGGCAAATGGCAGAGCAGTTCCTAAAATCCCGTTGGGAATGAATGAGTGCAGAGAGCTCGTCCTTCTTGTTTAATAGCGAGCGGATGTTGAAGAGAGTAAGGCTCGGTAGGGCTAGCCGGTGCCCGCGGTGTCTTAACTGAACTAATGCCCCCCCCCCCCCCCCCCTCTTGCCTCTTGCCTCTTGCCTCTTGCCTCTTGCCTCTTGCCTCTTGCCTCTTGCCTCTCGCCTCTCTTCCTCGGCCGGTATTTTGGGCACCCCTGAGGGAAACTAGGATGTAGATCCAGCACAAATGACTGTGAGATCGGCATATTGTCTCGGATGTGAATGAGTTCGGCCCTGTCATACCGAATAAGTCCATTACAGGATTCCAGAAACAAACAAAACAATAAGTACACAAGACAAACAGAGAGCAAAACCGAGTTTGCTAGGGTACTTGGGGTGATTGCTAGGGTGTTGCTATGTGGTTGCTAGGGTACTCGGGGTGGTTGCTAAGGTGTTGCTATGCAGTTGCTAGGGTACTCGGAGTGGTTGCTAAGGTGTTGCTATGTAGTTGCTAGGGTACTCAGGGTGTTGCTATGCAGTTGCTAGGGTACTCTGAGTGGTTTCTAAGGTGTTGCTAGGATATTTGGGGTGGTTGCTAAGGTGTTGCTATGCTGTTGCTAGGGTACTTGGGGTGGTTGCTAAGGTGTTGCTAGATAGATAGATTTAGTTTGATAGATAGATAGATAGATAGATAGATAGATAGATAGATAGATAGATAGATAGATAGATAGATAGATAGATAGATAGATAGATAGATAGATAGATAGATAGATAGATAAGAAGAAAAGTAACAATTTAAATAATAATACAATAAATAATAATAATATATACATATTGTAGTGTTCTCAGGCAATAACGAGATGTGCTATTGAAAAGGGGTGTTCATTTGGGCTGTTATAGGCCACAGCCCACACCGTAAACACCCCGACTTGAACAGAGAACCGCACTTGAAACAGCGAGGCACTCTTCTGCCCCCTTCTCCCCTATTTTCCCTCACACACACACCAGGGGTGGAGCCTCTTTGCATATTTAACCCAAACATCCAATAAAAGGTAATGCGGTTGGTGATAACAGTTCCCAACACAAAACTGAATAGAATGCAAAATAAACATTAAACTCCTTGTCATCTGCAACACAGTAACATTTAGAACATGTTACACTATGATAAGAATACACAATTTAAAAAAAGTTAGTGTAAGCGCAGCTTGCAGACTGATTAATGTGTGTAAGCAGTATTAATAAGGCCAGTAGCAACTGGAAAAAAACGTGAGGTTTTTGTCTTTATAGACTGCAGACTGCCCGAAGGGAGAAATTCAAAAAGTTTATGTCCAGGGTAAGAGTGATCGGCCACGATCTTAGCTGCCCTCCTTAGAGTCCTTGAAGTATACAGGTCATGGAGAGATGGCAAACTACAGCCAATCACTTTCTCCGCAGAGTGAATAACACGCTGCAGTCTGCCTTTATCCTTAGCAGTGGCAGCAGCATACCAGATAGTAATAGAGGAGGTTAATATTGACTCAATGATGGAAGTATAAAAGTGCACCATCATTGTCCTCAGCAGATTAAACTTCTTCAACTGCCGCAGGAAGTACATCCGTTGGCGAGTTCTTTTAATCATGGAATTGATGTTTAAGTCCCACTTTAGATCCCGGGTAATGATAGTTCCCAAGAAGCGGAAAGAGTCCACACTCTCAACTGGGAAGTCATGCAATGTGATAGGGGTATATGGGGCTGGATTTTTCCTAAAATCCACCACCATTTCCATTGTTTTCACAGTATTGAGCTCTTGTTCTGACTGCACCAAGATACCAGACGGTCAATTTCCCACATGTAAGCAACCTCAAAGCCCAATGAGTGTGGTGTCGTCCGCAAACTTTAATAGTTTAACAGACTGGTGGCTGGAGGTGCAACTGTTGGTGTACAGGGAAAAAAGTAGAGGAGACAGCACACAACCTTGAGGGGAACCAGTACTAATGGTCCGATAGTCAGAAACCTGTTTTCCCACTCTCACTGCCTTCTGTCAGTCAAAAAGTCCGTAATCCATTTGCACATGGAGTGAGGTACACTCAGCTCGGAGAGTTTGTCCTGTAGCAGAACAGGGATTATATTGTTAAAAGCAGAACTAAAATCCACAAACAGGATCCTAGCGTAGGTTCCTGGTGAATCCAGATGCTGAAGGATGAAGTGAAGAGTCATGTTTACTGCCTCGTATAGATCTGTTTGCTCTATATGCAAACTGCCGAGGGTCCAAAAGAGAATCTGTGATGGATTTGTGACATCACAAGGCGCTCAAAAGACTTCATTACTACAGATGTTAGTGCAACGGCTCTATAATCGTTAAGGCCTGTGATCCTGGATATTTTTGGAACAGGGAATAATGGTCGAAGTCTTGAAGCAGGCTGGTACTTGCCAATCTCTTGCTGCTACCAAGGGCAGGGTGAGCAAATGCTGAAGATTTACAGAATGAGGAATCCAGACAAGCACAAATTGTCCAGGAGAAACACTGATCTTGAAACACAGAGTGCCCTCTAGAGGCAGAGGCCATATACTGCTTTAAATATCTCTTTATCTTGGGTTCAAGCGATCCTGAAGAGCCTGATGAGCTGGTTCAGGTGTTTGGAGCTAAACTCTGGAGGACAGTGGGTTCCCACAAGCAGAGTTTAAGACCGATGCTGTAGACTAGTAGTGACACGATGCATGCTACTTTTACTAGTTTTACATTTTGAAGTAAATATAATGTCTATAATGACTAGTATGTGAAATTTGTGTTTGCATAAAATATCCAGATGACCTACAATACAAGGCAAAAGTGTGCAAATTAATCTGAATTATAGTATGGGATAATACAGAGAGAGAAAGTTGTGGGAGCTTTTGTTCTTTGTTGTTATCACAACACAATATTACAAATTCATGGGATTTTGAGGCCAAAAAATATGCTGATGTTATAATAAGGACTGGGTACCATGTCTAACATATGAATGTCTAACAGAACTCTCTCTGAGAATGCTTAAATTATATAGAGCAATATGATTCAAACCAGAAACTCATCCTTTTCATTCATTATGTGTCATTTGTTTCAGGAATGATCCCAGTACCAATCCACAATCTGACTTGTGATGTAGCCTGAAATTAAACCACACCATGTTGGATTGTTTGGCCAGGGGAGGACTGGTCCCCCGACTAAGCATGATTTCTCCCAAGGTTTTTGTCTCCATTTTTGTCACCTCATGGAGTTCGGGTTTCTTCGCCCGTCCTTCAGATGAGACGTTAAAACGGGGTCCTGTCTCTCTGTGGTCATTAAAATCATCCCATGGCACTTCTCGTAAAGAGTAGGGGTGTAACCCCGGTGTCCTTGCCAATTTCCCGCCATAGGCCCTTACCAATCACGGCCTCCTAATAATCGCCATCCATTGAATTGGCTCTTTCACTCTCTCTCCTCTCCACCTACAGCTGGTGTGTGGTGAGCGCACTGGCGCCGTTGTACTGTGGCTGCCGTCGCATCATCCAAGTGGATGCTGCACACTGGTGGTGGATGAGGAGAGACCCCTGATATGATTGTAAAGCGCTTTGGGTGTACAGTAGTACATATGAAAGCGCTATATAAATGCCTCATTCATTCATTCTTACCACTGTCGCCTTTGGCTTGAGGTTCTCCGAGCATCACTTTGAGCACAAAGTCATGATCTCCTGTTTTAATGTTAAAACAAATTCACAACTTGTTTGACACAAACAATGACAAATTGACTGCTGTTAGAGAATGTTTCCCAGCAAATCAGTATCAGTTTTTCATGAGTGTCTGAACTTAGCCAACAGTTTTACAGCCTGTTCACTGACACCTGCTCAGAACAAGTAGTCTTATATTTTCGCTATCACACGATGAATGACATTCTGTCACATTAAACATCTCTCTCTCCAAATAGGCTTGATAATTTTATTAGCACTAAATAAATTAAAGTGTATTGCATCGTTGATGTTATAGGTCACTTTTAAAATCATGTCATATTTTATATCCTGGCCATGGATGCATTTACAGGGACTCGTTGCACACCAGCACCCACTCGACGAACTAACCCTAGATCCACACTGGGCATGCGAGCCCTTGTGTGCTCGTTCAAGCCGGGAAAGATCTGCAAAGTCTGTGAGGCTCACCAGATACAAGCAATATGTGGAGCAGTAAATTGACGTATATGCACAAGAGATCACTTCCGTCATCAGAGCGCGTTCAGACCTCACATGCTGGATGCTCAAGGCAGTTGGATATAGTGGTGTATTAGAGGTAAAAAATTATATAAAAACGGTTTGGTTTCTCGCACAAACTGATCGTTTCCTGTTTCCATGCCCAGTGTGGATCTAGGTTTGGTCCTGTTTTCTGTCACGTAACGGTGGGTAGCAAGGAGTGTACAACAAAAGAGAAATCCAAAACACAGTCTTTAAAGGAACACTCCACTTTTTTTGAAAATAGGCTAATTTTCCAACTCCCCTAGAGTTAAACAGTTGAGTTTTACCGTTTTCGAATCCATTCAGCCGATCTCCGGTTCTGGCGGTACCACTTTTAGCATAGCTTAGCATAGTTCATTGAATCTGATTAGACCGTTAGCATCGCGCTTAAAAATGACCAAAGAGTTTTGATATTTTTCCTATTTAAAACTTGACTCTTCTGTAGTTAAATCGTGTACTAAGACCGGCGGAAAATGAAAAGTTGCGGTTTTCTAGGCTGATATGTCTAGGAACTATACTCTCATTCCAGCATAATAATCAAGGAACTTTGCTGCCGTTCCATGGCTGCAGCAATGCAATGATATTACGCAGCGTCTCTCACAAACGTCTCCATGGTTGCAGGGCACGCTTCCCTGTGCAAGCAGGGGCTCACAGGTGCTGCGTAATATCATTGCACTGCTGCAGCCATGGAACGGCAGCAAAGTTCCTTGATTATTATGCCTGAATGAGAGTATAGTTCCTAGACATATCAGCCTAGAAAATCACAACTTTTTATTTTCCGCCGGTCTTAGTACACGATTTAACTACAGAAGAGTCAAGTTTTAAATAGGAAAAATATCAAAACTCTTTGGTCATTTTTAAGCGCGATGCTAACGGTCTAATCAGATTCAATGAACTATGCTAAGCTATGCTAAAAGTGGTACCGCCAGAACCGGAGATCGGCTGAATGGATTCGAAAACTGTAAAACTCAACTGTTTAACTCTAGGGGAGTTGGAAAATTAGCCTATTTTCAAAAAAAGTGGAGTGTTCCTTTAACAAATCCACAGAAGAGAAACACAGGAGACAGGCAAATACATTCATGTTATACATAGACGAGATTAGACAAGGAACTGAAAGATACAGGGAAGGGAATACTAGAACCAACAAGGGAGTGATGAACAGGTGTTACGTGTTCAGATTGTTGCCGCTTCCCCTTTTGTTATTGGTTGTTTTTCTCTCCTTTGTTATTGGTTTCTTGTTTTTCCGCTCTCCGCTGTCTCTCTGTTGTAGGTACTGTGATTGGTCAAGTAATCTATCCATCATGATGAATCAACATCCAATCATTAATCTGGATAAAGGACGCCGTGGAGAGCCGAAGGGGGGGAGCTTGGAGTGTTCGTTGGCGGTGCCATTTGTTCACTGCTGTGATTTAGTGCTGGTTCACTTGCTTGTTTTCTTTCTTGAGTGTTTGATACAGAGAATGTCTTATCTGACCTAAACTTCAGCCCGGAGATCAAGAAAAGGGAAGTATGTCACGTGACTTACATCTTACAAAAGCTGTTCACGTCCTTTTGGTCCTTGGACTGGGAATTATGCATTTCCATGGCACCACTATCAAAGCCTAATAAATCAATCTACAGCAGTCAGGTGGTACATCTGGGAGCTTTCAGAAAACTCCCAGCTTACAAGCTGTAACCCACAGCACCCACAGTACTTCCCAGAGACCAAGATTATTGGTTGTTTAAATTTTATGTGCGTCTACCTCATACCTCTAAGGCCACCAGGGGACGTAAGAACAGGCCACAGGTAAATTAAATGACTGATTAGGAAAACTAGGTCAATCAGGACTGAACCAAAAACAAAATTAAGGGGGAACACAACATGCATATTATATCCGATTGTGAACGCAAATAATGGTTCCATAGAAGAGCAATTTTTGTTTCCTTAGTCAACAGTTCTTAAACAACCTTTTTTTACTTAGAGTGAAAAACATTTTATAATTTCATAAACCTTTTTTTCACTATATAAGTTACATGGATGTTAAAGGCTCTTAATGGAACCATAGACGTTAACTTTATTTCTTAGAGTGTGAATCAACTAGTGGTTCAACGGATCACAAAACTCACGGTTTCGGATCACATCATGGTTATGAAGTCACGGATCGGATCATTTTTCGGATCAGCAAAAAAAAAATAATAATAATAATTAGGGGTTGGGGGGTAACTTAACTTTGCATTTATTACTTAGCCCACTTTAACTACTCTGATACCACAACAGAAACTACAAGCTTAACTAATACATTATTAAAGGCAAGTGAACAGACTGTAAAAAGAACAAATACTGTACACCAATCAAGCATAGATAAATGCAACATAAAGTTACAAATAATATATAAAATAACTGTAGTATTAATTTTCGTGTACAGAAGCGTGATAATTAAATATAAAATGAAACTGTTCACTATGTAAATGTAATATAGATTAATCTTTGTTAAAGCTGTGTTTTGTTGTTTGATTTACATGACAGACAACAGCAGGTATTTATAGGTTACTGTCACTTTAAGAGTAACGCACACATCCGATAGATACACATCCGATTGCGAATTCTCACCTCATTCAATAAAGACATAACCGAATGTGTTTACGAGAATACTTGCCGAGAGGGGTATTTTGACTGACATAATGCGTGTATGTGACCATCCAAGTGCATTGAGGACGCGAAAGAGAAATAAATTTATGGTTTAAGAGCTATCTTGAACGCGCCTCTCTCTCGCTCGCTCTGTGTGCGCGCAAGCCTTGTATGCGCGTCTGTGCGTACCGATAACAGAATGGTTTTATATCTATTTAATGTGTGAAATAGCAAGACAAAACACGTTCAAATTATAACCTGTTCACTCTTTTGCGGTGAAACTTGCAAATGAACCGTGAATCACATGCGTTCCGAACCGTGGGGCTTGGTCCGTACGGATCACGGATCAACAACGATCCGTTTAACCACTAGAATCAACAGAACAGTATTGTATACGACCATACTAGTCTAATTCTGCACTATATTTCACAGTATTCTCATTTAAATTATACATGCAACATCAGAATGACCTACTCTATAGTAAATGGTCATTTATGAATGATTTATTCATTTTCCATCTGTCATGTGACAAATGAGCAAAACACTTGAAGACACGGTAGGTATGATGGTAAATAAAGCATCTTACAGAATCATGTCTTTAGTGAAACATTTTATTCATGCAACATGTTTGGCTGTGGTATGAATATTCTAGTACAGAATCACACTAATGTTAATTAAACATTAATCTATTATTAGTCTTGCATTAGTAAGTAGTTCCATTAATGTATGCAGTATAAGTGTGACATGCACTCCTTAAATGACATTTTCCCTTTAAGACTGTGTTTAAATGACAGGGGTATTAGTTGCACAGGTCCGTCTGACAGCACCTGGCTGTAATAGAAGGGCTGGACTGAAGAATCAAGCAATCTCCCATTTTACTGCACCTCCGGAAGTAGGAAACTAGAGGAATGTAAAAGAATTTAAAAGTTAAGGAGTGTCCTTGTTCATCTTGACATATTTTTCTGTCTTTCTAAACTTCATATATGTTTGTGCAAAATCCATTGCACACATGATCATTTGAGATAGGGACTCACAGGGATATGTGGTGAATCTGGCAGATACACAGGCATCTTGTCCATAGCCACACGTCTCCTTGGTGGTCACACAACTTCCTCCTGGTCTGGCAGGGACACACCTGTTACATTTCAGGGCAGAGCCTACAAAACAGTTCAAGAAATTATCACTTATTGCAAAACATATGACACTGACTATTGCATCAAGATGGAAACACTAAGCTTTTAATGTGAATGTAATAAAAACATGACAGATTGTTGGTTTGCACAATTAGACTTCTTAGATAAAGGACACTGTTTTAGCTGTGCTAAGAGACTGGACTTCTGTGGTACTAAAACAATTCAGAAAAAGCAGTTTGGCTTTAATGCAAACCCACCATTCGCCAACACCAGGGTGAGAACAAGAGCCAGCAGCAGAACCTTCATCATTCTGTTGAATAAAGTGGAAACTAATCAATTGACTAATCGATATTTGTTATAACAGAAGGTATCAGATCAGGCAAGTTATGAAACATTTAATGCACCCTTATATTCCAATGAGCGATTGATTCATTTACTTCAGATGCTGTATTCCTATGTCCCTGTTTTCTTTGAAATTGCACTTAGACAACAAAATATGAACTGTATCATTATTTATTATTTATAATAATAATAATAATTATAGTAAAAATATATAATATAATTTTACACATATATTTGTATTTATTACAACACTGAGAATTTGAGAAAAAACACTGTTATTTTATGATTGGCAAGGTCCAAGACTCATTTTCATATTTTCTTACAATTCTCCTATTAAATGTACTAAATTAATCTGTAACTTATTACAGTCTAATATATATATAAAAAGCAAACTTAGTTATCTTACCTTGACTGTGAAGCAGAGCTGAATGTAGTTCATACACACCTGTGTCCCTTATATACTGTGATTCTGCCTGTAAAAGTTCCAGGAATCTTTGTCAGGAATTTGGAAATTTTATGTTGGATTCCAGCCAATGAAACTAAGAACACAAGTATTTGTTCATTGTGTACTTTTGGCTTAAGTTTCACATGATAAGTGTTTTATTGGTTTACTGCATGGTCAGTGTGGTTGTGTAATTTTTTGTTTTGTTTTGTTCTGCTCTGGTCTGATCTTTTTCGAGTTGTGCAACAAAAGATACATTGTTTTTCCTTATCTTATTAAAGGTGCTTATGCACAGTTTACTGGAATAGAGGTACGTTTGATAATGTTAACATGTAGATCAGGGTTCCTCAAATCTGCAAAGTTTTTAGCCCTGATCAAACTCACCTGCTTGTAATCCAGGCCCTGTTCCAAATGGCGTGATTCATGTGCACTTGCAGTCTTGTGGACTTAAAATGGCCTCCATAAGTCTGCTAAGTCCACAAGACCATAGGGTGTCATTTTAGGTTTCAAAAGGGCCCCTTTGTGGATGATATGCGCCCTCGATGCGCTCTTTTGCCGAAGCCCGTGAGCTCCGCGGCAGACTTCTACCCGACAGTCAAAGCAGCATTAGGTCACGAAAGTATGGACTTAGAAGAAGATTGCAAGGCCTTAGGGTTCCATTATATCTTGATTAGCTTGTTCAGGTGTGTTTGTTTAGGGTTGGAGCTAAACCCTGTAGGATAGTGGCCCTCCAGAGCTGGATTTGAGGAACCCTGAATGTAGATCTTCTAATCCAGTGGTTTCCAACCCTGTCCTGGAGGACCCCCAGCACTGCACATTTCAGATGTCAACCTAATCAAACGCACTGATTTATTCGACTCATCAGCTTGTTATTAAAGACTCCAACCCTGCTGTTTTCTAGGATATGTGTTGTACAAGAGCAGGTGTTCACTCTTACACAGTCTGAAAAATTCTGTCTCTATTAAAGAAGCCATATTATGCCATTCTATAAAGTCTTGATTTTGTTTTTGGGTGCTACTAGAAAAGGTTTTCATGCTTGAATGTTCATTATTTTTCACATTGTTGCAGCTCCTCTCTTCCCAGTCTGTCAGTAACACTCTGTTTAGTTCCTGTGATTAGTCAAGCACTTTGAGCATGCTTGGGAAATGTGCTGCCCCTTACCGTAACCGTGAGTTTCAAAACACGACTGATGCAACTCAACCAGGTCTCACCCCCTTTATTTTGCGTATGCCTTGGGCATGAATTATTTAAATAAAGGAATATTGCATCGTGTTCATTCCCGGAAGGGCTACAATGGAGGTGTTTCAGGGATTCCAGAAACAGTGACTCTGATATAGATAATTAACATTTTGTTAAATGTTTTCACAAAACAAGAATGACACTTTCACAGCAGTATATGTTACATGGTCCATGCTTACATTACAGTACAAAATTATTCCTACACTGTAAAAAATTACCGTGATTTTAACAGTAAAAGACTGTAAAAATGCTGCGGTGAAAAACTGTTAATTGGTTTACAGAAAGTTTCCGTACTATATACGGTGAATATCTGTAATAGATCTAACGGTACATTTAATGCAATTTTACGGTAAAATACCGTTAAATTCACAGTTTTTGGAAGTGAAAAATAACAATTCATTGTAAAAATTTACAGTGAAAAACCGTAAATTGACATTCCCACAATTCCCTGCGTGACACTTCACATTTGATATATTTTTGTTGAAATAACTCTGTTTTAACTTAGTTTTTCTCATTTTTTTCTAATCGGTTATGTACATTAGGGTTTTATGTTACATCTAATGTTGTTAAATTAATGTTTATTGCATTTTTAAAATTTCATGCATGTTACCATGATGGTGTTTAGTGTTTGTGTGAATGACACTGTGTGCTCCTTCTATATATTAGTGTTGTCCTCCTCAGCTTGTGGAAAAGCTGCTTGTGATGAACTTTGATTCATCATGTGACTCTTATCACCACTGTGTTTGGTGACTGTCAGTGTATTATAAAGATACAAAACAGATATTAGTACTTCATTAGGTTGGTAAATTAACATTATATCAGTTAATGAAATATGTTATTTTACCGTAAATTTTACTGGGATTTTTTTTTACAGTGTACTGAAATCCATTGTTAAATATACATATTTAAAATGTAAAATTCACATGTAACTCCGTAAGTATGTTTACAGTTTGATGTCATTTTTACAGTATTGTTCTGGTAACCACAGCTGCCGGTATTTTTCCGTAGAAACAACGGGATTTTTTTTACAGTGTATGTTCCCCCTTTTGTTTAAATGAAATTGTAAGACTAACAT
This sequence comes from Chanodichthys erythropterus, assembly GCF_024489055.1. NCBI lineage: Eukaryota > Metazoa > Chordata > Actinopteri > Cypriniformes > Xenocyprididae > Chanodichthys > Chanodichthys erythropterus. The sequence continues at coordinate 10,638,614 of NC_090236.1, forward strand.
TCAGCTACATCTAATAATTTTGATCATCTTTCATTTTTTTTCAAATTTGGAACATATTTCAATATGGTATTACTGTAGAAATATAGCAAATTGCTGTCTTTTTTGCAGCTTTACAGTTTTTTGTTGTTGTTGTTGTTTTTACAATTGGTAGGACACATTACTCAATACTTTTTCAAAACTCTTTACACAGTTCTCCTTACTAACTTTCATCTTGGCACAGCAGTTAATTTCACATTCAAAATGCACTAAAATTACCAAAATACTTAATTAATGTCTCAAATCAAAGGTTGTCATCCAGCAAACACACTTTGTCACTCATTAAACAATGACATAAAAACACGAACAACAGGTAACATTACACAATGTTTTCTTTTGTAATCTTTCTTTACAGAACTAGAATGACTTTCTCTACTGTTCAGAATTCACTGCAGTATATGTTACATCATGGTGCAAGTTTACATTACAGTACAAAATTATTGTTTTCCCTTGGTAATGAAATTGAAAGTCTAACATCTGTGTAGGTTTTCAGCTTCTAATCATTTTTATAGTCTTTCATTTTTCAGATTTGGAATATATTTCAATATGTTATTATTGTTTTTAATCTCACATTTCTCAATACCTAGGTCACGTTTTCAAAACTCTTCACACAGTTCTCAATATTCAAAATGCACTAAAACTACCAAAACACTTCATTTATGTCTCAATTCAACTCATTCATTCATAAAGGTTGTCATCCAACAAACACATTTTTTTCATTCACTACACAATTACCTAAAAAACATTACACATTTTCCTTTGTAAAATTTCTTCACACAACAAGAAAGAGCTAGTGTTTAGATTATACTGCAGTATGTTACATTGATCATGGTGCGTTTATATTACAGTACAAAATTATTCCTAAGTTTTCCCCTTTTGTAAAGATAGTAATGAAATCGAAAGCCTATGTTTTCAGCTACAACTAATTGTTTTGATAGTATAGAATTTTTAGATTTTGACATTTCAGTAGACAGAAATGTAGCAAATTGCTGTCTTATTCATTTTTGTATTATGTTAGGTTTTGAACTTGTGAAATAGAGTATGTAAACGTGTAAATTGGCCTGTATGTACACTGAGTTTGGGTGGTGTTTGTGTCTGAGTAAGAAAAGAATTCTCGTCATTTGAAAGGTGTGGTCATTGAATAAATGTTGTGACAAAGCAATGATAAATGATCCACAGTTTAGCCCACATAGACTGTTGTTGTTCTCAGTGTGGGAAGAGTTTTGAAAACGTTTTATTTTTTTATTTGTATTATTGTACCTTGAACATAGAATACAAGAACTCGTAGAGGTAACAGCATATAGGCTAAACTCAAATACAATAATAGTCAACATCAAAACGGTTTTGAAAAAGCGACCTAAAAGTATTGAGAAATGTGTCCTAGCGTTGTAAAAAAACAAAAACAAAATGTAAGTAGATTTGAGGTGAGAGTGCCACCGAGTGGTCCGGACTGGGAGTTGCAGGTTTACATGGATCTATTAATGTTTGTGGTAAAGTTCAGACTGAGCTCTGCTGAAACACACAGCATCACTGTCTGCAGGAATAATAAAGAAGAGGACATTCTGCCAATGTAAGATATTTATTGTTCCATGAAGCAAAGAAAAGCAATGTTTTTCCTGTATGAAAAACCCAGATATATTATATTTTTGGCTGTAGCGTAAAGTGTGTCAAACACTTCGGGGCAAGCTGCGTCAGTGGATAATAACCAATATAGTAGATTCATGAAAAAACGGCACATTTTATATTTCCCTGCAAAGCTGATATTTGAAGTGTGGACTAATGTAAGATAATAATAAATAATGTATATAATTGCCATATGTGAATAATGTGCAGTAAAATAATGTGCTTTTTTTTTTTTTTTTTAGCTCTAACTCTAAATTTTGACCACTAAAATTGAACTTTATTTAAAATGTAAATTGCTCACAAATTCCTCAAAGATTCAATCATTCGTCTGTGGAAAATGCTGAAGTGAATCACAAACATCAGTAACTTCTTGTATTGTAAACCATGATATTTATTGTTGAACAGAACTCATAAATCAGAGAGATGGTGAAACCTCTTTAAACATCCGTATTATTGTAAACATTGAAAGGTTTATCAGCGGTTTTGTTCCGAGTTGACAGAACTCAATCTAAAAGATGACGTTATTGCAGAGGTCCGACTGGCAGCATGTAATCTTCATGGCGGTGTTACTCTGGAGAAGAAGACACTCTGTCATACTGCCGCATCTCCGAAAGCCCATGACTAGAAGAAACAGAAAAATACAAACATATTTGAAGCTTATGCACATCATCATTTTATCTAATCATAAAGTGAACATTTATCTGCGTATAGTCAGATGCAAAGAATCAAACTACAGCTGCTTCCGTTTGGTAGTGTTGTCAGTGTTATTTTCCTTTGATTGGGTTTTTTTCTGGAGCTATATATGCATTTCTTCTACAGTGTGAAACTGACAGGACTTTTAAACTCACAGGGAGGGAAGTTGAATCTGGCCGCTATACAGGCATCTTTTCCGAAGCCACATGTCTCTTGAGATGGAGTGCAGCGTGTTCCAGACTGAGGAACGCAGTGGTTGCATTTCAGTGCAGATCCTGCAACACAAAGCACAGCATGATTATGTTGTATTAATAGTTTGCACTGTCAGATTCTTTACGTTATAGGAACATTGTTTATGATCTGTACAGTTCTAAGCTGTGAAGTAATGTGCACTTATAAATTATGTGCATTATGACCAAGAACATATATTGAGAAAAGGTCGTTTTAATTTTTAATGTTATTATTAAACTTGGAAATCAGCAGCTTTAAACTCACCATAGTTCAACATCAGAGCAAGAACAAGAGCCACCAGCAAAGTCTTCATCATTCTGTTGATTAGTGCTGAGAAAATAATCATCATCATCATCAATAGCAAATAAATGTCATTTGGAGACACTAATCTATCAATATCTGAGTTAAATTTTACTAGGCAAATTAGAAAACCGGCAAGAAATCTCTTTACAGACAGAGTCAAATTATATAAAGGAGCTAAATTATGCTCATTAAGTTGAAATTTAGACATTAATCTGTATATAGTCTAGAACTGATCTAAAAGGCTAAACTAGTGCAAGATCTGCTTGTGTATTGTTTTAGGATAATGTGAAAACTTACCCTTTAAGCGATGTAGTAGCTATTGAGAGTTTTGTGAGTTCATAAGCACTTGTGTGTATCTCTTATATACTTGTCACATACTCAGGAGTAAATCATTTCCAGTAATTTAGGAATTCCCAAAAGATTTTGAAACCTGTTCATTATGTTAAAATGAGGCCACAGACACCCAATGCTCAGCAATTGATCAACAGTATTTATTTACATTCGGTACTGATTGTACCACGGTCTTGTGCAAGATCCTGTTGTGTCACATTCTGCTGCAATAAACCACTCTTAACTTGTTTTTAACGTGACATACGTTCATAAAGTAATTGGTTTCTTAAATATGACAAACACAAAAATGGTGCAGACCCGGACTTCCCAGTGGCCTGGCAACTGATTTGGCACGCTGTCCTATATTATTATTAATTAATATATTTTTTATCATTAGGCTACCTGCCCAATGATCATTTCCGAATTCGGCGTTCGATAATAAATCGATAATATAACAAATCATGAATCTGTTTTACTATCAACACTACGATTGGGCTCACGTGCGCTGTACCAATGTACCAAAATTACTGACCTGTTCAGGCTTTCAAATGCAGGTCAGTTTCATCTGTACAGGCTTCTATAGTTTTGTCTTCGTTAAAGGGATAGTTCACCCAAAAATGAAAATTTGATGTTTATCTGCTTACCCCCAGTGCATCCAAGATGTAGGTGACTTTTTTTCTTCAGTCGAACGCAAATTATGATTTTGAACTGCAACCGCTGCTGTCTGTCAGTCAAATAATAGCAGTGGATGGGAACTTCAACTATAACAGTAAATAAAACTTGCTTAGACAAATCAAAATTAAAACCTGCGGCTTGTGACGACCCATTAATGTCCTAAGACACGAAACGATTGGTTTGTGCGAGAAAAAGAACATTATTTATATAATTTTTACCTCTAATACACCACTATGTCCAACTTCGTTCAGCTTCCTGTTAGTGAGATCAAAAAACGCGTTGTGTTGACGGAAGTCTCACCCAAATACTTCAATGAGCGCGAGACATCACTTCCGTTGTCAGAGCGCGATCAGACCTCACAAACCGATCGTTTCGTGTCTTAGGACATCAATGTGTCGTCACGAGCCGCAGGGTTTAATTTGGATTTGTCTATGGAAGTTTTTTCGACTCTTATTGTTCAAGTTCCCAATCACTGCTATTATTTGACTGACAGACGGCAGCGGTTGCAGTTAAAAATCATAATTTGCGTTCGACTGAAGAAAAAAAGTCACCTACATCTTGGATGCCCTGGGGGTAAGCAGATAAACCTCAAATTTTCATTTTTGGGTGAACTATCCCTTTAACTCAGCTAAGTATTAAATGGCTAGCAAAAGTTAGCATTACTATCACTTAAAATACTGTATGTATAGGACATCAGTATCCTTTGTAAAGTTACATTATTAATTTAGCAGACAAATATTCACATTGATTTATAGTATAGGGAGGGAGCGAGGGTAGGCAATGACTCGTAATAATGCAATAACATGTCAAGTATTAGGATTTTTTAAGATATTGTCATGATGTAGTTATTTTTGTACTAAGTTTGACATTTAGGCAATTTAGAATTGTCCTAATGCAATAATTTGATTTTAACTAACATTCTAACTGGACGTAATCAACAATATCTAGGGATGGGCGATTTCAAAACACTGCTTCATGAAGCTTTACGAATCTTTTGGTTCGAATCAGTGGTTCGGAACATGTATCAAACTGCCAAAGTCACGTGATTTCAAAGAGGCTTCATCACATCATACACCCTGTCCCAAATGGCACACTTCATGTGCAATTTCGGTCTTGTGGACTTACAATGGCCGCTGTGACTGTAGGGTGTCCTATTCGTCATTTGTGGCTGCTATGCGCCCTTGATGCACACTTCTGGAATCTCATTGCTGTTCTGTAGCTATTATAAGAAAATACAGTACATCCCGAAATTTTCTCATGGTTTAGGCTATTCATCTTTTCGCTTCTGACCAACTGTCACCAGCGCCTGCATGAGAGTCGACTTTGCGTTTGACAAAGCATATTAATGAGCAACGTGAAGCTTTCATGACGTTCTCGCGGGAGATTCCTGTGAATTTTTCTTACAAATACGTATCGTTTCATTTCAGAAGACATCGATTCATCCATTAGGGTTGTATGGATTACTGTAGTTATTGCTGTTTGTGCTGTTTGATGCTTCGACTTTTAGGAACACGTGAGCTTGCATTATAAAGCGTTCCCAGATGATTTATTTTTTTTTTTTTCCTAAAATCCTTTTTGTATTCATCTTAAGAAGGAAAGTCATATACATCTCAGATGGCATGAGGGTAAAAGATGAGTAAACGGTGAGCACATTTCCGGGTGTACTGTATTTTCTTATAATATAGAATAGCAAATGGGATTCCCTCTTAAGATTCATCAGTGGAAAGAAAGAAAAAGAGGAACAAGAGGAGGAGGAAGCCAAGCAAGACAAACAAATAAGAAGTGTTGCAAATTTAAATCTGTTTTGAAATAAGTTGTTTTTCAAATAAAGTTTTCCAAGTTATATGACTGTTTGCGTTTTTTATTTATTTTTTAATTTTTTTATTAATTACTTACCCTGTAACTACATGAAATAAGAGGGTAACAAGCTCCACTGTAATTTATGGCCCATAATGTCATACTAAAATATTTACAGTATTAATAATTTATTATTTTCCTGGTTGTTACCCCTTTATTCCCAATACTTTACATATTGTTCCCCTATACTTACACATACTTACTGTATACTTACACTATAATTATTGAAAGTTACGCTGTAAATTTGTTGTAATTAGGCAGTACTTTCCGGGCTGTAATCTAAAGTGTTACCCTTAATTTGTGTTTGGAAGATGAACGAAGGTCTTACGGGTGTGGAACGACATGAGGGTGAGTAATAAATGACAGAATTTTCATTTTTGGGTGAACTATCCTTTTAAGGCAAGATACATTTACTCGAGATGCAAAATTATTTAATTGTTTGGGTTTTTTTCAGGGAAAAAAAAGATCATGATGAATTTCATGCTTTTTAAAAGAAGAAAAAATAACTGCCAATGGGATCAGAAAAATAAACTTAATTTAGAGGACGGTATAGTTTTTCGCAAGAAATTGTATACTCACCCATACACGACTTGTCATATCTGTAAATAGAGAAAAGTTGCTCCGGCTACTTTGACGCATGTATGGTGTGGGAGTGGTGTAGGTTAGTAGTCACAATGAGCAAGAAAGGTTATCGAGAAAGACATGTTAAAACTTGAACCTCCAGGGAATCACCCATTTAAAAAAAAAAAAAAAAATGGAGGAGAGTCTCCTGGCAAAAAGAGAACATGACAGAGCATGAATCAGAGCATGAGCAAGAATCAACATCGGCTGGGCTTTTTGGAGATGGCGAAAACTGAGGGATTTGAAATGCTGTAAACACAAGGAGATAGCATTTTTATTACTCAACAGGTGTTTATTACAACACAAGATAAAAGCTCTCTAACAGAGTTCATTATAAAGCATTATCTATTGACAGTGAAACATTTTTATCTTAATAAAATACAAAACAATGTAAACAAATGAAAAAAAAAAAATTCCTCCAATTCAACTTAAAAACTTAAAGGGGATAGTTCACCCAAAAATGAAAATTTGACGTTTATCTGCTTACCCCCAGGGCATCCAAGATGTAGTTGACGTTTTTTATTCAGTAGAACACAAATGATGATTTTTAACTCTGCGGTCTGTCAGTCAAATAATGCGAGTGGATGGCAACTTCTACTATAAGAGTAAATAAAACTTAGTTAGACAAATCCAAATTAAACCCTGCGGCTCGTGACGACACATTGATGTCCTAAGACACAAAACGAACAGTATTTATATCATTTTTTACCTGTAATACACCACTATGTCCAACTGCGTTCAGCACTCGCTTAGTGAGGTCTGATCGCGCTCTGACAACGGCAGTGATGTCTAGCACTCATTGAAGTATACACGCAAGACATCACTGCCGTTGTCAGAGCGTGATCAGACATCACTAAGCGAGTGCTGAATGCAGTTGGACATAGTGGTGTATTAGAGGTAAAAAATGATATAAATACTGTTCGGTTTCTCACACAAACCGATCGTTTCGTGTCTACATCAATGTGTCGTCACGAGCCGCAGGGTTTAATTTGGACTTGTCTAACCAAGTTTGATTTACTCTTATAGTAGAAGTTCCCATCCACTCGCGTTATTTGACTGACAGACCGCAACGGTTGGAGTTAAAAATCATCATTTGTATTTTACTGAAGAAACAAACTCAACTACATCTTGGATGCCCTGGGGGTAAGCAGATAAACATCAAATTTACATTTTTGGGTGAACTACCCTGATGTTTTGATTTATGTTAAATTAGTGCCCCTTTTCTTTAATCTTTCATCTTTTACTATATAAATACTGTATTATCGAGCATTAGCTCCACGTCAATGGTTCAGCAAAGGTCAGTTAAACAATGAGTCTCATGAGAACATGACGGATATTCCCGTCACTGTGTGTTGGAGCTGCTGTTGGTGGACAAATGACAAATGTTTTCTTCTCTAATCATATGAGGACGTGGCAGGAAAGTTCAATATTGTTCGAAGCTGAGGAACACTAGAGCTTGAGGGGCTGGGGATAAATATCAGATTTGGGACTAAAAGATATATTATATGTCTTTAGAAGTTTAGTGATGTAATTCATGAGCCTTTAGCAAGATTCTTAGAGTTTTGATGATTATTTAGTGTCTGAATCTGTTCTACAAGCGTTTACTGGATTTGAAATGTTCCAGAAAGTGTGAGTAACTGTTTATTTCAGGTCCAAGGTACATGTGTGCACAAGGTTTTAATGTCTGCTGGATTTAGCTCTGCTCATGGCTAATTTAACTAGCTGATGAGATTAAATAAAAAAGCTCACAATCTTTTGATCCATCATTGATTAATGCTCTTATGTAACATAAAACCTGCAATGTAAAGCTGATCAAACAACAGTTGCTCTTATTTTATTTGCTGGCTATTGAGATTGTTCTATGAAAGCTAATTGAATGTTAGGTACTGCAAAAAAAAAAAAAAAAAAAATATATATATATATATATTTTTTTTTTTTTTTTTTTGTCTTGTTTTTCATTACAAATATCTAAAAATGCATGTCTGTCTTCTGAGAAATGTATACAAATTAAGTGAGTTTATACTTAAAACAAGAAAGAAAAAAAAACCTGTCAGTGTGTTAAGAAAAATGATCTGCTCACAGTGACATTTTTTTCTTGTTTTGAACACAAACTTAATTTTTAATAACTTTCATAAAACAAGGCTTTCAGTTTTTAAATTAATTTTATGCTAACATGCTTTTATTTTAATATAACAATTTTTTCAAAATCCTCAAAGGGGACCTATAATGTATCTGGTGTCACCAGAATGTGTCTGTGAAGTTTCAGCTCAAAATACCCCACAGGTCATTGATTATAGCTTGTCAAATTTGCCCCTATTTGGGTGTGAGCAAAAACACGCCATTTTTGTGTGTGTCCCTTTAAATGCAAATGAGCTGCTGCTCCTTTCCAAAAGACGGCGGAGCTTTAACAGCTCACGCTTCAAATACTCAGCAACAACAAAGCTGGAGAATATCACGCAGCCAAAATGAGGATTGTCAGTAACGGTGTTCAGCCTTACATTGTTCAAACTGGAGTCGACACTGATGGAGAGACTCAGGAAGAAGTTACAACTTTTACAATGAAACTGGACGTTTCTGAATGGTTAGGGGATACATTTATGTAGTTGCTGTGGAGTTGATTCAACTCATCCACTAGCATGTGCTGTCATGTTAATCTTTTGTGCAAATCCAGCGTTGAATTGATCATCGTTTGTGAATCAGTCCGGCGTAAAATGACGGCATGACAACAACACTCTACTACAACAACTCTTCCTCTTCTCTAAAGCAGACCAACATGGCCCCGCCCCCTTTGTTGTGTGTTCTCAGGGGCGGGGTTTATGTAAATTTTAGGATTAGTGATGTCACTAACCCGGGAGGAAGCTCATTGTAGTCCCTACCAGCCATCTGTTGTAGTCCTTAAAAAGTGATTTCTGTAAAAGAAAATATCTCCCTTTGCATTGAACTTTGAGTGTTGTAACTTTGCAGATGTTGTTTATGCTCAAACAGCAACATACACACTAAAGTTAAAAAAGTGAAATCATAATCAACCAGCTCTTTAGTCATTTAAATTTTCATAGCTAAAAAAGCAGTGTGAATGAGAATGATGTTTGTATCATATGATATCTGTATTAAAAAGAAAGGAAACCACATCACCAAAAATCATTTATTTTATTTTATTTTAATGACTATTGCCACATTGAGACAGACTGTTTATTTGTAACTTGCACATCTAAATAATCAATGAGGAAATATTGTTTTATATTTTTTAAGTCACAAATCAGAAGCATAGTCATGTGTAATCTATTTTATTGAAATATGTTTTATGAATCATGCTCTTATATGGCAGCTACAGATCAGTCAAAGGTATTGCAGAAGTCCTTCTGGCAGCACTTGATGTTGATGTAGGCGTTCTGTTTCTGCATCTCACAGTCTGACATGGACATGCACTTTTGGAAATGACCGTCTGTTTCAAACAAAACCAGAAAAAAAAAAAAAAACATTTAATCATCTTTCAATTTATATTTATATTACATGCATTTCCTAAAAACAGCAAATTTTGTGTTATTATCTGAATGGACATCATCACTCACATGGACTTCTGCGAAACTTGGCAGCAGCACATGCGTCTTTCTCCGGTGGGCAGGTTACTGCGGTGACCTCACAGGCCCCTCCTGCTTTAGCTGGGGTGCAGTGGTGGCAGTCCAGGGCCGTGCCTTAAACACACAGGATCCAAAATTAATGTATGTGCATACACACTCTTACAACACATACACAACCTTGTAAAAGCCTTTTTAAACTCTTTGTGCTTGCAGTTTGTACATTTTTGCTATTCTCCTGTGGACATTTTCACAAACGTCATCTCCACCGCAAACACAAAACCTGCCCACACACCACATACAATAGTTCAACTACATATTAACTGATTTTTCTTATTTTCTTTTCCTGTATGAATACTTTCATGTATATTTCAGCACACAAAGCAGAGTTTCATTGCATCAGATGACCTGAAGTCCATTTTATGACGGGAAATCAGTCATCATACTCACCGCCTGCTACGACCAGCATGAGAACAACAGCCAGTATGAGGAACCTCATCTTTCTGTGAAACAAACAGAAGAAGAGAAGTGACTGTCATTTATTGTTAAAAAAAACAAGAACTTAAGAGTATTAAAACACATACTAGACAGCAACCAACCAAACCAAAGCTTCTTAAACATGCTAAATAAATAGTCTGAAGGAGTACTCTGGTCAAAGGTCATTATATTGCCAAGAGAAGATCAATAACGTTTTATCTTATGTTTTATGATGCATCCCTGATATATAGGTTTTAATGTACTGTAAAAAATAATTTCCATGAATAAAACTGTGTAACTCACCTTTGTACTGCAGCGGACTGAGTAAAACTGATCCTCTTTCTGTCTGTATATCTGTATGGAACCTCACCTTTATCCTACAGTTTGTTATCACCTCCCTCTTCTCTCTCTTTCTTTGTGCAAACAGACCAAGCCCAGTCATTTGCAGTACAACTATATCAGTGGTCTTGGCGCAAGAAAATTAAGCCATATTTCTCAACTTTATGTATGTAACTGTGTGTTTGCCGGTCTGTTTGCAGTGTTGCAAACAGACACACTTCCTTCCTATACTGTAGCTTCTTAGCTGGGGTCAAGTAGATAGAAAGTTAGATAGATAAAATGACAGACGAACATAGATACATGGAACGATAGATTGGAAGATATAGACATATGGAACACTAGATACAAATCCGAGTCCCAAAAAGTTGGGACACTGTACAAATTGTGAATAAAAACAGAATGCAATGATGTGGAAGATTCAAATTTCAATAGTTTATTCAGAATACAACATAGATGATATATCAAATGTTTAATCTGGGAAAATGTATCATTTTAAGGGAATGATAAGTTGATTTTAAATTTCATGGCATCAGCACATCTCAAAAAAGTTGGGACAAGGCCATGTTTACCACTGTGTGGCATCCCCTCTTCTTTTTATAACCGTCTGCAAACGTCTGGGGACTGAGGAGACAAGTTGCTCAAGTTTAGGAACAGGAATGTTGTCCCATTCTTGTCTAATACAGGCTTCTAGTTGTTCAACTGTCTTAGGTCTTCTTTGTCGCATCTTCCTCTTTATGATGCGCCAAATGTTTTCTATGGGTGAAAGATCTGGACTGCAGGCTGGCCATTTCAGTACCCGGATCCTTCTACGCAGCCATGATGTTGTAATTGATGCAGTATGTGGTCTGGCATTGTCATGTTGGAAAATGCAAGGTCTTCCCTGAAAGAGACGACGTCTGGATGGGAGAATATGTTGTTCTAGAACTTGGATATACCTTTCAGCATTGATGGTGCCTTTCCAGATGTGTAAGCTGCCCATGCCACACGCACTCATGAAACCCCATACCATCAGAGATGCAGGCTTCTGAACTGAGCGCTGATAACAACTTGGGTTGTCCTTCTCCTCTTTAGTCCAGATGACATGGCGTCCCAGTTTTCCAAAAAGAACTTCAAATTTTGATTCGTCTGACCACAGAACAGTTTTCCACTTTGCCACAGTCCATTTTAAATGAGCCTTGGCCCAGAGAAAACGCCTGCGCTTCTGGATCATGTTTAGATATGGCTTCTTTTTTGACCTATAGAGTTTTAGCCGGCAACGGCACGGTGGATTGTGTTCACCAACAATGTTTTCTGGAAGTATTCCTGAGCCAATGTTGTGATTTCCATTACAGTAGCATTCCTGTATGTGATGCAGTGCCATCTAAGGGCCCGAAGATCACGGGCATCCAGTATGGTTTTCCGGCCTTGACCCTTACGCACAGAGATTGTTCCAGATTCTCTGAATCTTTGGATGATATTATGCTTTAGATGATGATAACTTCAAGCTCTTTGCAATTTTTCTCTGAGAAACTCCTTTCTGATATTGCTCCACTATTTTTCGCCGCAGCATTGGGGGAAATGGTGATCTTCTGCCCATCTTGACTTCTGAGAGACACTGCCACTCTGAGAGGCTCTTTTTATACCCAATCATGTTGCCAATTGACCTAATAAGTTGCAAATTGGTCCTCCAGCTGTTCCTTATATGTACATTTAACTTTTTTTCGGCCTCTTATTGCTACCTGTCCCAACTTTTTTGGAATGTGTGGCTCTCATGAAATCCAAAATGAGCCAATATTTGGCATGACATTTCAAAATGTCTCACTTTCAACATTTGATATGTTATCTATATTCTATTGTGAATAAAATATAAGTTTATGAGATTTGTAAATTATTGCATTCCTTTTTTTTTCACAATTTGTACAGTGTCCCAACTTTTTTGGAATCAGGTTTGTAGATACATAGAAAGACAGATAAATGGGAGAACATAGATAGATAGATAGAGAGAGAGAGAGAGAGAGAGAGAGAAAGATCTCCCAGGTGCATCTGTTCTAGTCTAGTTCTTCTCTTCATGTTTATGTTTTGGCAGCGCTGATGAGTGTGTGTGAGTGTGTGTTGTGTTTTGACTGTCTGCCAGCACCCAAACAGTGACTGTAAATCGGAGATTTAACACAATAGATTGTGCCACTGTGTATCTCGCCCTCCTGAACTTCAATATCAGCAGAGCCCAGTGTAAGAGAATCTGTCCATGATGCAAAAACAGCTAAGCTCTTCATTGTGGCGCTTTTGTGGGAAAAACCTCGCGATAACACCTCGCAGCGTGTAGGCCACATATATCAGACAGTCCGGATTTTTCCCTCCGGTTGCTCTCTCTCACTCCAGTGGATAGTTGCTCAGGATCCAGGCAGGGAACGATGTCACAGTATTCAGGGAAGGTGAGTACTGTAGTCATATTTGGTGTACAGGGAATGATTGACTATAAACTGCAGACCAATAATTTTTACATACAGTACATTTATATGTAACACATATACAATTTTGCGTATACATAAACAACATTTATACATGAAAATAGCTGTATATCATCTAGAGGCATTAAATATTGCACAAATAGTTATGCATGTAAACTTGCACACCTTCATATTTATATGTATATCTTGGAGGCTGATGATTATATATTTTACTGCCATTGTATCAAATTCTCATGCAGCCAATTGCTCTCAACTTAATGCATATATTTGCATTATATATTTCAATGCATAGGACTTAACAGTAGTTCTAATAGATTCTAATTTCTTCTGTCAATATTTTCACTGACCCCAATATAAAATGTATTTTTTAGCAATTTTTCAGAAAGAATATAGCCTTCTATGTTTTCCACAACATTAAGTCTTCTGTACAGAAAAAAACATGCATCATATAACTTAAAGGTTTAATTGTCACTATTAGCTGTAAATTATAATGTCAAATTCATAAATCAGCCAATTTAGCTATTATTATACATCATATAATGTATGATTTTAAGCTCATTGTATCTGATACTTCCCTAAATATACAAATCATTCTTGCAATTTCAACAAAACTTCATCTACAGTGCTAACCAGCTAGATAACTTTTTTTTTTTTTACAAAAAATTTATTATTCAAATATATATATAAAGAGCAAAATCTGCAACAACATTGCAACCAAATGTATATGTTTGCAAAGAATAAAAACTCCTGTGCGTGATATTGTAGGAGACCTATTATGCCCCTTTTGCAAGATGTAATAGAAGTCTCTGGTGTCCCCAGGATGTGGTGTCCCCATTTTTGTGTGTGTCCCTTTAAATGCAAATGAGCTGCTGCTCCCGGCCCCCTTTCCAAAGAGGGCGGAGCTTTAACAGCTCGCGCTTCGGTTGCTCAACAACAACAAAGCTGAAGAATCTCCTGCAGCCAAAATGAGGATTGTCAGTAACGGTGTTCAGCCTTACATTGTTCAAACCGGAGTCGACACTGATGGAGAGACTCAGGAAGAAGTTACAACTTTTACAATGAAACTGGACGTTTCTGAATGGTTAGTGGATAAATTTATGTAGTTGCTGTGGAGTTGATTCAACTCATCGACTAGCATGTGTCGTAATCTTTTGTCCAAATCCAGCGTTGAATTGACCCTCGTTTGTGAAGCAGTCCGGCGTAAAATGACGGCATGACAACAACTCTACTACAACAACTCTTCCTCTTCTCTAAAGCAGCCCAACATGGCTTAAATAGTGTTCAGTGCTCATCTGTGCAGCCAACAAAAGAACAGTTAGCATGCTTTGCTTAAACTTTTGCCATGGCGTTAGAACTGGTACACCGTTGTCACTTGCGAAAACAAAATGGCGGCGCGCCTAGGGTGGAAACGTGCAGATTAAGGGGTGGTAATTAGGGGAGCGAAATCTGAGCGGCTTGTTTTTCACATGCTTGCAGAGATTGGTAAAAAAAAAAAAAAAAAAAAAAAAAAACAGATTTTCATGATATGACCTGTTTTATGTATGTGCAACTGTGTGTTTAGCATTTCCATTTTTGTTGGACCATGTTTTTCCTCTGGGATCTGATCATGATTAAGATTCAGACAGTCTACCTCTTCAAACATGATCAAAAGTTGGTAATGTCTCTCTGACAGGTTTCATTGAGGGAAAACAGCCTTATTTTCTTCTAAAGTAATTCATTTTTAAACTAAGAATTATTCCAGAAGTAAGTAAAAGCAGAAGATGATTAATGCATTTGACCAAAGCTATTCTAACTTACATTTGCTCTGAGTTAAATGCCAGGGAAACTTCAGCAGATGGAAAGTGTTCACAGTGTGATGCTGATTAATGAATCTCACACTGTGAACTCAGCTGTAGTTTCAGTTTCACAGAGTCTGTTACACCACCAGTGATTACAACTGAAACAAAAACCTCAGTAAGTCAAGTCACTAAAGCACATGACAACCCTCCATCTTCTCACAGATAGTGTTCTTCGAGGGGAAATGCTTCACAGGCAGGAGGCTGGAGGTGTTTGGAGAATGTGATAACTTCCAGGACCGAGGTTTCATGAACAGGGCGAACTCCATCCGTGTGGAGAGCGGGGCTTGGGTGTGTTTTGACCATCCCGATTTCAAGGGACAGCAGTACATGCTGGAGAAAGGAGAGTATCCAGAATTCCAGCGCTGGAATGCTCACAATGATCACATGGGCTCCTGCAAGCCAATCAAAATGGTGAGCATGACAACACTATGAACTGTTTTTAGTTACTAGTGTACTACTACCTGCACAGCATATGCTGATTAATGTTTTTGAAAATAACGTGAAGTATAGTGTAATGTGTTAAAAGTGTTAACACTTTTTAACATTAAGTGTTATCAATAATATGTTGTCAAATTGCAACTATATAAATCAAGTTGAATCCAGACTAAAAAATGTTTTTGCATTCAATTTGTTTAATATTTTATGTAAAAAAATGTTGACTGTCCAATCAAATCATGAGATCATTTATCACTTTTGAATTTGATGGTTGAAGTATGCTGCAAAAAAAATTATGTTGTTCCTCAATATTTTCCAGTACAAATATCTAAATATCCTTACATCAAGATACATTTAATTGAGAAGCAAAACTACTTAAGATATTCAGTCTTATTTTCTGAAAAATGTAACAAAATCAAGTGAGTTTTTGCTTAAAACAAGCTCACCCCCATGTCATCCAAGATGTTTATGTCTTTCTTTCTTCAGTCGAAAAGAAATGAAGGTTTTTGAGGAAAACATTTCAGGATTTTCTCCATATAGTGGACATCACTGGGGTTCAACGGGTTGAAGTCCAAATGTCAGTTTCAGTGCAGCTTCAAAGAGCTCTACATGATCCCAGACCAGGAATAAGGGTCTTATCTAGCGATCTAAACGATTGGTCATTTTCTAAAAAAAATTAAAATGCTATATTTTTTAACCACAAATGCTCATCTTGCACTGCTCTGCGATGCGCCACGCATTGCGTAATGACATTGGAAACGTCACGTGTGACGTAGGCGGAAGTACCGAGCAAGTGTTTATAAAGAGAACATGCAAAGACTAACTCAAATGCCTACGAAAAAATGTAAAACGACGATGTCGACCGATTTTGATGTTGGAGGAGAAAATTAGATTTTCGTCCCCACTGCGATACTTCCGCCTACGTCACACGTGACCAATCCAACGTGATTACGCAATGCGTGGCGCATTGCAGAGCAGTGCAAGATGAACATTTGTGGATAAAAGGTATATAATTTTTTATTTTTTTTAGAAAATGGCCAATAATTTCTCTAGATAAGCCCCTTATTCCTCATCTAGGACTGTGTAGAGCTCTTTGACGCTGCACTGAAACTGACATTTAGACCTTCAACTTGTTGGTCCCCACTGAAGACCACTATATGGAGAAAAATCCTGGAATGTTTTCCTCAAAAACCTTCATTTCGTTTAGACTGAAGAAAGAAAGACATAAACATCTTGGATGACATGGGGGTGAAGAAATTATAAAGGATAATATATATACAGTACAGTCCAAAAGTTTGGAACCACTAAGATTTTTAATGTTTTTAAAAGAAGTTTCGTCTGCTCATCAAGGCTACATTTATTTAATTAAAAATACAGTTAAAAACAGTAATATTGTGAAATATTATTACAATTTAAAATAACTGTGTACTATTTAAATATATTTGACAAAGTAATTTATTCCTGTGATGCAAAGCTGAATTTTCAGCATCATTACTCCAGTCTTCAGTGTCACATGATCCTTCAGAAATCATTCTAATATGCTGATTTGCTGCTCAATACACATTTATGATTATTTTCAATGTTGAAAACAGTTTTTTTTTTCAGGATTCCTTGATGAATAGAAAGTTCAAAAGAACAGCATTTATCTGAAATACAAAGCTTCTGTAGCATTATACACTACCGTTCAAAAGTTTGGGGTCAGTAAGAATTTTTATTTTTATTTTTTGAAAAGAAATTAAAGAAATTAATACTTTTATTCAGCAAGGATGCATTAAATCAATCAAAAGTGGCAGTAAAGACATTCATAATGTTACAAAAGATTTAGATTTCAGATAAACACTGTTCTTTTGAACTTTCTATTCATCAGATAATCCTGAAAAAAAATATTGTACACAAATATTTTGTACAATTGTACACATTAAATGTTTCTTGAGCAGCAGATCAGCATATTAGAATGATTTCTGAAGGATCATGTGACACTGAAGACTGGAGTAATGATGCTGAAAATTCAGCTTTGCCATCACAGGAATAAATTACTTTGTGAAATATATTCAAATAGAAAACAGTTATTTTAAATTGTAATAATATTTCACAATATTACTGTTTTTACTGTATTTTTAATTAAATAAATGTAGCCTTGGTGAGCAGACGAAACTTCTTTTACAAACGTTAAAAATCTTAGTGGTTCCAAACTTTTGGACTGTACTGTGTATATGTGTATATATATATATATATATATATATATATATATATATATATATATATATATATATATATATATATATATATATATATATATATATATATATATAATTTTTTTTTTTTTTTTTTTTTTGTGACCCCATTAGCAGGTATTTGTTCATGTTTTATGCATAAAATCACTTCTTTTCTTTTTTTTTCAGAAAACAACACTTAATATCTTAAGTCATTTAGCTTTTCAAGTAGGCTGAATGTGTCTTGATTCAAGAATGTTTAGATATTTGTAGCCTACTTAAAACCAAGAAATAATAATGAGAAAGACCATCAAACTTTTGACCTCTGGGATTTTGTCTTGACTCTATGATTTGTTTGTAATGTGACACTCACCTTGTTACAATGTGATTCTCTGTGTCTGTCAGCACGGGGAGCACTACAGGATGGAGCTTTTTGAGGGTCCGAACTTCACTGGTCAGTGTGTTGAACTGTGTGATGACTGTCCCTTCCTCCAGAGCACTGGATTCAGCCAGAACTGCCTCAACTCCATTAAAGTCTACGGAGACGGAGCGTAAGTTCTGCAAGGCCAAAAAATCGAACAATGCTTTATTAGTGAACACAATGAGTGAATGTGTACAATATTATTCCAATGTCCGTTACGCTTTAATAGTTAACTCTTTTCCCGAATGTTTTCACTGTTATATGGTAGGGGGCGCTATTACGCATCTTCTGAAAGAGAATCTCCGGATCAAAACACAGGCGAAGAAAAAGCAGAAACAGATAAATGATCAAATTGTAAAATGATCAAAACTGCTGGTGCTGGATGGCGACTTAAAAAAAATGCTGGCAGAGAAAGAGTTTATAAAATATCTAATGCTCACACTGCAAAAAAAAAAAATTGTATTGTTTTCCAGTACAAACATCTAAACATTCTTAAATCAAGACACAAGATATGAAGAAGATATGAAAAAAAAGTATAAAAATGAAGTGAGTTTATGCTCAAAACAAGGAAAAATATCTGCCAATGGGGTTAGAAA
The DNA here is from genome assembly GCF_024489055.1 of Chanodichthys erythropterus. Classification (NCBI taxonomy): domain Eukaryota; kingdom Metazoa; phylum Chordata; class Actinopteri; order Cypriniformes; family Xenocyprididae; genus Chanodichthys; species Chanodichthys erythropterus. The sequence continues at coordinate 10,657,324 of NC_090236.1, forward strand.
AAGAAACTTAATTACAAGAGAAAACAAGATTATTTCTTCTTGTTTTATGCATAAACTCACTCACATTTTTCAGAAAACAAGACTTACTATCCTATGACATTTTGCTTCTCAAATAAATGTCTCTTCTTTTAAGAATGCATAGATATTTGATATTTGTACTGGAAAACAGGACAGAAA